>NW_009736003.1:0-496 GCF_000703405.1 Apaloderma vittatum | reverse complement strand
AACTTTTTTTTAAACTGTCTTGGTGACCTGAGGCAATTCACCAAACAGCTCTGCTATCACTAGTACTTACACATAGGTCAGTAAACTCTGTATGTGAGAGTGGGGAATACACATAGGTCAGTAAACTCTGTATGTGAGAATGGGGAAGGTGCAGGTATACTGTGGTGTAGTTTGTGTTGTGCTGTGCTGTAAAACTCCAGTGTTAAAATTTCAGATTTTCTTTTTTCAATCTAATTTTCAAGGCAGTAGCTGGATTTTGAAGAAATCTAGCTTGGAAAAAAAACCAAACCAAACCACAGATTTTGAAAGCTTCAAGTTGTCAAGGAATTATTTTTCACAGAGAGAAATAAATCTGCAATAATAAATCTGTCTTTTTAGTGTGGCTAGAAAGAGGCTAATGAAGAGCATACAGAGAACAAGGCAAAACATCACTTGTTTAACTTGGCTAATTGGAAATCTGAATGCCTACCACAAGGTCAAAGGAGCTGGTATTACA
>NW_009736002.1:506-821 GCF_000703405.1 Apaloderma vittatum | reverse complement strand
CGTAAAGAGGGGGAAGCTGAGACCCTGGGAGTAAATGCTTTTCACAAGCTTGCAGAGAAAACAAGCGATGGAGGCTGGGAGCAAACCCAGGGTCCCGAAAGCCCTTCCGTTTCTCGCCTTGCTGCAGAGCTCTCCTTCCCACATGAGCCTGTTCTGGAGCATCGTTTTACAGCAGTCCAAAACGTAACTCTTTTTGATATTTAGCTCCTAGGTTGTGTAAAAGGATGTTATATAACAGACCTCAAGCGTGGCATTTTTATAATTTACCAGCTCAACTTGCGCTGCTTCTAGAAACCCGCCTGTGCAATGCATTCC
>NW_009736002.1:0-228 GCF_000703405.1 Apaloderma vittatum | reverse complement strand
CCTCCAAAATCACAGGGGAGAAGGGAAGGAGGGAGGGCAGCCAGGCACTCCTGCCCAACTGGGCTCTGCAGGGACTCCCTCCAGCAAAAATTGATGCCCCCAAAGCTGGGAGTGAGTGACGGGATGCAGACAGCAGAAAGCATGGTCCCTGTATCCCTGCTGCTCTCTCCTCTGGGCACACCAGGAAGGCTGAGGACCCCTGTATATCAGAAAAGAGAGCTTTACACC
>NW_009736001.1:22017-85086 GCF_000703405.1 Apaloderma vittatum | reverse complement strand
ATATATTTTAAAAGAAAAAAAAAATTATACCTACAAAGCCTCTGAAAGTTGACCAGACACTGACAAACTCAGAGCTGCTTCAAGTTTCCCAGTGTCTCAGCTGGGTTTCAGCGCCAGCAATCCTGCCCGGCCCAGCGAACTCCTTTCGCCAGAACCAAAGCACCACAGAGCACACGCTCCAACCTGCTTAACAGCTGCCACAGGACAGGGTGACCTGTGCTCCTCCCTCTTCCGCACTCCTGGGATCGGACAGCGCTGCATTTCACCAGTCCCTACGAGGAGGCAATAGGGCACCTGTGTGCAGCCACCCCGCAAACAGGCCAGCGCTACCACCAAAATCAGCAGCCGAATAGTAAGGCCCCTCCCTCTCTTCTGCATGCGGCCAAACCGTATTGAAGACCTGATTTAAAGCATGCACCTAATTAATGGCTTTAGAAAGACAACTCTGAGCTCGTTTCTTGTCCAATTCGGCTAAGCGCTGGCAGCGTTTCAGGGGAGAAGACCAAGCCAGAGGCGAGACGTGCCAGTACCAGCGTGGCTCAAAACGCTCCTGAAGTACAACGGGAAACAAAAGTCCCTGTGTAAAGCATAAAAAGTAATCAGCTGGAAAGGATGCTGCCTTCCCTCTTCTCTCAGCTGAAAGCAAAGATGAATTCCACAGCGAGTCAAAGCACTTGGTAAAATTATACTTGGTATTTTAACCACTCAGTCTAACACAGGCAGTAGTTCCTCTGACTCTCTACCAAAATACAGGCGGCAGTCAACATCACTCCTTGGACGTGTGCAATCTGAGATATGCTACGTGCTGGTCCTCAAGGATAAAATGATTAAAGAACTACATTTAGGAAGGGCTACCCCCAACGTGCTTTAACAAGCTGCAAATCGCACCTTCAGTGAAACTTGATGGCAGTTTTATATGGGATGTAACTGAAAAGAACTCATAATCTATGCAAAAATTATGTTTATCACTCCTTTAGTACAAAATCAATTTTCAATAAAAGCATATATATTCCTTCAGAAGAGTTTTAAATGCAAAGTGGGCATTAACTAACTGCAATCATGCCTAAGTCACTCTGATTTAGGCATGTTCTGTTATGTATGCAAGGAAAAAAAAAATAAAATGTCACACATCCATATTCATTTAGCTGGCCACAAGCATTTTGCACCATTTTCTGTACTGAACAGCAGCCAACGAATCTCTCCTGACAGATGATCATTTTGTTTTCATTTTGAAATTCCTCTCAGCTTTGAGGTTTCACTGGAACCTCATTTGCTTAAAAAAGAAAAATCTTCACTCTGCTGCCTACAGTGAAGGTGGGAAAGCACGTCTGCACAACTTGAAGCTCTGACTGCCGCTCACTAGTGCTGCACTAGGTAACTCAGGTGCCAAAACCTCTCACCGCTTGGCTGCTATATAATCGCCCCATACACTTTTACCACTTCAATACATACAAAGCCAAATTCATGAGAAAACTTAATAATTGTCCCTGTACACTAGGTCATGTAACCTCCAGTACTATCTGTTACTATTTCCCAAAGCTTTTGCATTTCCAACCCTTTTTTGACGTAACTCAAGCGTTTTTCTATTGCCTTGGTCTCAAACATTCCATATCCAAGCGAGGACAAAACTCATATAACCATTTTCGCAGTTCGGAGGCCTGCTACTTTAAGAAATCAGTACGTTGAAGTGAAAGCTGCTACCAGAGATGGCTGCTAAAGATGTTCTTTTTTCTGCATCAATAAAATACCCTTTGTTTCATACTCTTCAAAACTTCCCCAAGAACAACAGTATTTTCAAACATGACATTACATATACTTTCATTAATGCAAACAAAATCAGTTTTCAGCTCACTTGCTTGTTTACATCAATGTTCCAATATCTTAACGGGTGACAGGATGAAATTAAGGTTTGACACATTGCAAAGTAAATACAGTGAATCCTTCTTCCTAGAATACACAGTAAAACAAAACCTAAGCCTTAAAAGTAAAAATCAGCATGAAACCACCATAAAGAGATATGCACACTAAAAGCATTTTAAACTAAAATATTTAAACTAAAAGTATAGACATTTTAAACATATTAAAAGGTAGGACTCTTCTACCAAATATAGTTTAAGACAGTGCTTTGCATTTTGTTTTTTTCTTACATAGCGATATTCTACAAGTGCATATTTGTTGTAGTGGTTGGGGTTTTTTTACACAAATCAGGTATTCCCTGTATCTTTAGAAGTCAGATTATTGTCTGCTTGAAAAGAAAACCCTCATTAACTTATGGAATAAACAAGAAGAACTGTGAGAGATGGGAATCCAACAATGCTATGGGTCGCTGGCTCCCCTAAACAGGTAGTACTGTGGAAGACTAATTTCCAATACATATATAGTTTGTTGCTGATTGATTTACTATGTTAATTATACTTAAATTGGAGCAAACCTTTTCCCCATGTCCATCAAATCTCTTTTTTCCACCCAACAATACTAGCTGGAGCTCCTACTGAAGTCTCCACAGGTTTCCAACTAAAATTCTAATCCACGTGGCAGTACTTTCAGTTTCCACTTCCTCTTCTCCTCCCAAATTTTGAAAAAGATTCACAGTGAATCACCTGACCATTTCCTGCTATGTGTCCTGCCTGTCCATTCACCCTGCCAGCCATAGCAGAGGTGCACAAACAGTAACCAGAGCGATAAAGACACTAATCAGCCCATGTAGTGACAGCACAGGTGCAAAAGCGAAAAAAAAAAAAAAAACAAACAGAAAACTAAAATAAGTAGATGCAATAAAAATACAGCCAGAAACACAAAAAAGCTACAGCAATATATGACCAGAATAAGTCTTAAGCTGGTATAAGTCTGCTGTAGGTGCATTTATCTAACCTTAACAATGCTGTACCAGATTATTTCATAACGTAACAATTGTGAGGCCATCGACAGAAATCCATCTCTTGATTATTAATTCATGAGGTCTTTTACAAAACATAGCACATGTTCACAATTAGCAAAATTATCCCACTTTTCCAGAGGCTTCACAGGACTCACTGCAATTACCCAGAACTCCTAAGCCTGCCTCGGAGCACTTTTTTCATGCAAAACGTAACAGTATGGCACGCACGTGCTATTGTCAGCTCAACATTTCCAGCTTCCTCAAGAAGCTGACTTATGCACTTCATGTGGTCTTGTGTAGCTCTTAATGTCCTAGACACAGAATATTCCCGGGCTGCCCAGTCCATAAGATCTACTCATTAAACACTCTCAACCCAAAGAGCTAGCTCAAGAATCAGATCTCCAGCCTTTTTAAACAAACTTGATTTCTTAGTAACATTTCTGGGATTTTGATTGAGAGTAAAGAATTCTTGCAGGCTTTGGAATAAACTGCATCTCTTAGGCACTTAGTCTCCCCTCCAAGCAGTTAAAAATGAAAGGAATGTTGTTTATCATCCTAAAATAGCTCTCAGTTAAACACTAATCATTACCACTGGTGAAGAAGACAATTTCAGCTCTATGGCATTTCAGTTCCACCCTTAAAAATATCACGTATTACAGGTCCTCCCTGCCACTATTTTGTGGTTTGACACGCATTTTCAAAGCCCTCTTCCCATGATTTCTCAGTTTCACAAAAATATCTAACATCTCCTTGGAAACCTGAACACAACACAACAAAAGACTGCTGGCTCGAATGCTCAGAAGCAGGTTAGAAAACGAAATACATTCCCTTGCTAGTTAGGATAGGGTTCGACACTTTTTCTTCACTTATCTGACAAGAATTTGTCTTTCTCCTCCCATTAATTTTCTTACTTGCTTCCACAGCCATCCACTCAAATCGTGCCAACTCTTTTACTACTAACGAGAATTCATCTTGAGGTTTAATGAGTTTTCCAAGCATCTATGTAGAAAAATGTATGCAATTTAAGGAGGCTAGCAATACCCACTAAGCCTGCTCCTGCAAAACTGCAAAGGATGAAGAGAACTAAGACCCATTTTGCAGATATATTTAAACTATAATCTTAATCTGCACCAACTGATTACTACACCAACTGTTCTTGATCAGCACAGGTTGCTCAAAACCAGCAAACTTATTTCTTTTGGGTTCCATGTCCATCTGTAGCTGCCATAACCCCTAGTTTGGGAACTGCCGTTTAGATATTCATGTTGCTGCTACTACCAGTCAACAATTCATCAACCCTTTCAGTAACACTGTAGTTCTACTACCAAAAAAAAAAAAAAATGCTGCTCCTCATTTTGGATGGAGGAGCGCCAGGCAAGCACAGACATCCTCCTATCCCCAAAATCCAGGACTCTCCCCCAGCCTTGTAGCCCTGTGTCACGTTCTGCTCAGAGCAGTACCTGCAGGTTTAGGCAGCGGTCTCCTTGCAAAGCCACCTTCACCATCACAGTAAAGCCTGTGTTCCTCAAAAACTACAGTTCTGAAGGTGTTTCCTATGAATTATCCCTCTTCAGTGGCATGAGAAATGCTCTCTCACAGGAATCAGTGGTGTTTTCTCCACTGAAGCACAGTGAGGAGTTTGAATCATCCAGTCACTGCAGTTTAGCTGAGAATCATGCAGAGACAGGAACCAAGAATAACAAGCAGAGCAACAATTTCATTCCCAGGCTACTACAAGAGCAAGAGAAGGTGTCTGACTAAATTGAAAGCCGACAAGGCCACCATCAACAGGGGTACTTCTTCAGACTTCTACCTAAAGAAGAGGGACAGAGGACTCCAAAGCCAAAAGCTCAGCAGCACTAAAGGGGAGAAAGAAAACTAAAATTACATTGTAAGAGAAAATATTTAAAAACAAAGAGCTGGAAAAGTTACAAATATCTTGGAGTTTTATGACACAAGCTGAACTAATAGGATCCCAGAAGGATATACCCTGGAGTATATTATTGTCATAACTGCCTATTGTAGATATTTTTTTTTGCATCATCATCCTAAGCATCTGTTACTACTCCTAATTAAAGAACAGATGGTCTGACCCAATACGGCAATTCCTATGACCCTGTATTTATCAGCAGGTGGGGAAATTAAGTTTTGAGGTCTCGAGCAAGCAAAGCAAGATTAGCAAAACCAGATAGCTACACGGGTCTCAAAGCCATCTGGTATATGACACTTACTGAAAATAATATTCATGAAGATTATGTGCGATGTATTTTCCATGGTCTCTGTACTGAGAAAAGAGCCTTCCACAAACTCCACCAGATGCAGATATGACTTAACTCCAGAGAGACAGAGCTTATGAAGATAATAAATGAATCCTTTCTCATGTTTAACTAGTGAAGCACAGCTATTCCAGCTGTACAGTGAAATCTGCAAAAGTGTTGAAGAAATCAGCATGTTCAGATAAAAGCTAAAGGACATTTTCAGTAAAAATTTCTCATAAGGTCATCACACACACTAGCAAATAAAACAAAGAAAATAACATAGGCAAAAGAAATAAAGAGCATAAAATAAGGTATACTTTTGCCTATGTATTTTAACTGCAGGTTGAATACATCCAGACACACTGCGGAAAGCTGCATTCCCAAATCTGGTAATATATGGAAAAGATAGCTTGAAATTATTAATCTGCCTAAGAAGAAAATCTGAGCGAGACAGGTATTAACCAAAAAGGCAGTAGTAGCATATGAAAGAAAGTACAGTTTTCTCTGAGTAACGCTGCTCCTTCTTCAAGAAATCTTTCAAGATTTACTAGTAAAAAGGGCACTTCTGGGAGTATGGGGTCATATGGGTATTTTTAATACTCTGTTGGGGGAAAAAAGAATAATTGAAATGGATGAAGAGTTCTACATTCACGAGTCACAAGAGCTTTTGAAACTGTGCGTATCAACCTCATTAAGTTGCTAGGAAATAAT
Organism: Apaloderma vittatum; assembly: GCF_000703405.1. Classification (NCBI taxonomy): domain Eukaryota; kingdom Metazoa; phylum Chordata; class Aves; order Trogoniformes; family Trogonidae; genus Apaloderma; species Apaloderma vittatum. Next base: position 79,239 of record NW_009736001.1, on the reverse strand, counting down.
ACCGTAACAAAAGAAATAACAATTGCCTTTTCCACTCAGAAAGTCCCCAGTCCCAGGAAGTAAGTTAATACACACGTTCTTAAATTAAGAATCACCTGAAGGAGATTGAAGCAACAAGGAGGCTGGTTATTAGGGCAATTCTGTGTGAAGACACCAGTAAGATGCTTTTGAGCCTAACTGGGAAGGAGCATTCATCTGGTACCAGCAAGAGCAGACAACTAGACAGAACAAGAGAGCCTCCCTGCAGGTCAGTCCAGCAAAGCATCTCTTCTGTGGCCAACACAAATTTATGATACCGCTGCCAAAGAAAGTAAAGTACTTAGAGCATTCTCTATGAATCTTATTAATTTTCTCTAAATAAACATGAACTGATTACTTGCACACAGAGAATTTAATGAAAAAATCTCCAGACAGTTCCTCAGAAGGAAAGCTTAGGGCTCCCAAGACATTTCTATGTCGCAGATCTCCAAGAAGCAGAGAAGGCAGCTGCTCCTCTCATGCCCCTCACCCCTTCCCTACTAGAAACATGGACATCATTCACCTGCGTCACAGAGCAACTTCTCACAACTTTCCGCATTTGTTCATAAAAATTTCAGCACAAGAGGGGCAGGTGGGGTCAAGCCATTCATAGCATTTAATTCGATTTATCTGTTTTCTTTTCTAAACTAGGAACTGATTTATAGATATATAGGTTTAAGGCTGTATTTGAACAAAGCCTCTAAAATACACTACTGAAAGTCTTTTTCACTTTTTCTTTTCAGACCATTGTATCAGTCATTTACTTTCTCAACTGTTATCCTCCTAATACTTAAAACTTACTTCTAACATAACTAGTAAGCTGTGAAGTGCTCACCTTCTCTATGGCTGCCACTTGAAGTGTACTCTCACTCCTAGAAAACCATTAGATAAGACTGGCTTGAGTCTAACTCCCCATCATTTGGTTTCCCAACACACACACTAGAGCTACGAATTCTGTGTTGAGGTGGGAACTCACCAGGGTGCCAGTTAAAAAGCACATTTCATGCAATCACTTTTCACTGGACAGTAACTTTTCTACTATATAAAGAAGTTAAGTAAAATCCAAACCTTACAAAAATCCACTCTACTGTACAAAGTCAAGCATTCCCTTTACTCACACATGATGGGGGACACATGTAGGACAGGGAACAGAACAGAAATAATTATGTTTGGCTCGAATCCATTATTTAACCAATTGAAAAATATTCAAAGAGATTCTTAAACACGGAAAAATTGACATAGAAAAAACAGATCGAATGGCCGTCCAAAAGTACCTTGAGGGAGAACGAGTTCAATACGTACAAATGACAGCAATTGAATACATGAAGTCATGCTGCACTGACTTCTTTAAACCAATGTCATCCCTGTGTGTGAATGCTCTTATATAAGGTTAAGCCTATTTTTCAATTTATCTTGTTATTTACAAGGAGTATTTTTATTTCAGGATGATATCATTTTTTCTAAAGTGTAGGGGGAAAAAAAACCCCATTGCCACATATTGCCACGTATTTTCTACAGTTCATTTGTGATCTGACATCCCACAGCACGGACACACTAACTGTGCACATATATGAGCTGAAGAAAATACTACACAGAAACCAACCGGTTGCCTATAGAATTCTGTATCCACCTGTGCTGAGTTACTGGATGGTATTAGAAAAACAGGTCTGATACTGCCCCATTTCTGAAATTCCGCAAAGAATTCTTAATCTTTCTAATTCTCCTCAGTGAGTTTAAAAATAGAAACCAAACAAATTTAATGCCTCCATAACAGAAAACGTTACTGAAACTCATAAAAAGGGGACTGTCGTCAAAAAGGAAAAGCTGTGATTGCACATTTCAGGCAGTCTGGTGCAGAGAGCTGTAAGAAAATAGAGACTTGCAATCATCACAGACTCCCCTTGAACTCAGGAACCTTTCAGACAGCAAACTACATTCCCACCCCACAACCAGGGTTTTCAGACTAAGACTACTCCTGCAACATCTTCACCCCCTGCTTGCTCCCTTGAGAGAATCAATAAAAAGAGAAACGAGGCAACAAACAACTCATCAACAGAGCTAGAAAACCAAATTTGAAAGAGAAGGTTTAACAGTCTTATGTTATTTAGGATGCAAGAAAGCCCTTTAGAACTAATCATGGAAAATAAAAAACTCCAAAAGGAAGAAAAACAAGTCTGCAGCATGCTCTTTAAGGCAGTGCTTGAGTGTTAAAAATAACATTAAAATACGAATCCCTACAACAGTAACAAATAAAATGCAACACTAGTCTCATCTGTAAATCCTTCAGTTAGTATGTCACTGTGGCCTGTTCCTTCTATTGGTCTTTTATTAAATCTTTCCAGGTCCTCCTCCTGCACCCTCCAAATATATAGTCTCTCAGTTATGCTGATGCAGAAATTGTGCTACAGAACTGGCATTTGAAAAGTTTTGTCTCTCAAATTTGTATTAGCCACATAAGGTAAATTCTATATACATTTCATACCATAGTAAAATATAAATATTTTGACTCAATGCCGTGGTGAATTAAGTCCACATTTCTGATTTAGCTTACATCTTACAGCATTTGCTATTTTTAAGGAGGGAGAAATTTATGGCTACATTTTCACGCATAAAAATTTAACAGCAAGTTCTCCAATTAAAGTATTTTCCCTATGGATACACTAGCTTTTAATGTGCACACATGAAAAGAGCTATGGTGATATCTTGACAGGTGTCTGAAAGACACTGACAGCCAGGAAACCTTTATAAAAAAAGAAAAGAAAATATTTGATAGTGATAAAATAAAAATACCCATACAACAGGAGTGTTTGGTTACACCCAGTTACACTTGGAATCACTGCAAATCCAACTGTCGTTATACAATGCTGAAGCTGTTTTCAATTTCCATAACAATTTTAAAAGCTGCTGCTAAGCATCAAGGAGGCACTTGAGGTGCAAACGTTCTTACTGAACCCTGCCTTGAGGGTTTGATACAAACCCAACTCCTGTAAATATTAAACACGGCTGTGAGAACTGAAAATTTAATTACAGGTAAGGCAGATCCATCTCAGTTCCAAAACTTAATAGGAGGCTGTTTGTGGGAAAAAAAAAAATCTTATCAAAATAAACTCTACAGCAGTGATTTTCACTAGCTGTTGTTTCAGACGGGTATTCTTACTACACTCTAAAGCACTGCCTTAAAAAGCATGCTGTAAGCTTCTCTTTTTCTCCCTTTTGCAAATTTGTATTTTCCTAGATTAGATCTAGAGAGCTTTCTTGTGTCCTAAGTAACATAAGAACTGTTAAACCACATCTTTCTCCAGCTCTTGTGATGAGTTGTCTATTGCTCTGCTTCTTGCTCCATTGCACGGTTATCAAAAATACTTTGGTCCACAGATGATGGACAGACTCTAAATTCCGCTGCTGGTTCACACAACACAACCTGAGAACAAACACTGGTAAACCATATGAAAGCAATAGATTTTCTTTAGTGATTTCTTTTTAAGTCAACTTCGGGGCATAATCCATCACACTGACACGCTGTTGGCTGCCCTTGCTTCTCTTCACATTGCTCCATCTGAGCTCACTGCTAACCCATCAAATAACGGGCTTATTTCCTTATGTCTCCAGTCATCTTAAAGTGAAACACGACAGTCGTTCTCCTGTTCTTCCACACTTTGCACCGTTCGTGGTCATTTCCCCAGTCACTGGCCTACTTCTCTGATGTCTTCAAGTTTCTAAGTTTGAGCTTTCAAAAATAAATTTACTGCATTTTCGTAAAAGTAACACTGGCTGATTAGACAACACTGCAGGTAAGACAATTACACTCGTGAAACCACAACAGTTTTGGTACAACTATAGGGTGTTTACACGAAGCAAGTGGAAGAAAAAGCAAGCTCTGCAGTTTTTGCTGGATACACTGGAACCAAACCTTTTGTCAAATCCTCTCCTAGTTTAAGTTTTCTACACTTCTACATCTGAAAACCAGATCACCTGAACTAGTATGAAATCCTTTAATATAAAACATTTAAAATCAAGCCAGTAACTAAGGCTTCAACTTTCTGTGTCACTAGTGGCACGGGGTGGGGGCTTTTTAGATGGAACAAAAGGTCAAAGGTTTCTATGTAGGAGGCTTCAATAATCTCACTATTATTTGCCGATTTTACCATTAAGAAGTTTATGCAGTAAGCCATCCATATTGGTCATTCATTCTGTGTATCAAAAAGCCTGATGAAAATTTTAAGATTTGAATCATGTGGAAAGCAACACAGGCCAATGTACTCAATTCGTACATCTGCTTTCTTAACTACAGGCCAGCTCCCTCTCAAAGGATGGCCAGTACTGATTAGTCCTTTTTCTCTCCCCCTGTTTCCAGTTGTCTGCAAAATGATTTGGATTTTGAGAGAGGCAAGTCCTACTCCTTAACTATTCTCTAGGCTTCTTGGATGCAGTTTTCAGCTACGGGTGCTGCACAAACTGTTCAGTTTAATTTTTAATTACATCATAGCAGATGAAAATCCATCCTATTAACAGACAAATACAAGGGCTTGTTTTTAATATATGACAAACACACATCCTTCCGTTCTTTCTCCATGTGAAACTGAGTATAAAGAACAGCCACTATTCATTTAAGGAAAAACTCACTCACACAATTATTCCCAAACATGAGCACACGTACAGAAACACAATTGGGTAGAAGTTGTTAGTGAAAGGTAGGAAGAAAAACAGAGTAAGTAACCACAGATGTTTCAATCCAAGTAAGCAGCAGCATGACATCAACCCATTACCACTGCCGTTCCCAGGACTTTCACATTCAGACCTTCTTTTCCTCTCACACCACAGCAGATGAGGAAGCAGAGCTGTCTCTCTCTGGCTTGCCCCAAACTTATGCAACCCCCAGCCACCCAATCCCCCCCAGTTTAACAAAACCTACCAGCCTTCTGCATCTCTTTTCTCCTTCCCACCCCAATCCCTGCAACTCCAGCTGAAGCAGCTCTGGTTCTGTCTAACCCGAACTTTAGCCCTACACGTCCTCCTCAGCTCAGCATCATTCTTCTTGTTTCCAGAAAGGAGAAAACTAAAGGCTGAAGAGGAAAGAAGGGAAAATCCTTCCCCAGTGCATTCTGCATGTTCTCAGTAGGCCTATCTATCATAAATGAGATGCTGTTTCATCAGATAAACGCTGTATTTTTTCCAAAAGACCACAACGGGGTCCTGATGGAAAGCCTCTTCCACAAGCATAGAGCAACTGGGGAAACGAGACATACCTACCTCAGAACACACGCATGCATAATAAAATGTTTATGGTACTACAAGCAGTCTTAACTTTTCATAGCTACAATTCCAGAGAATTAAATGTCTCAATCTGAACAGTCTCCTAAAAATATGCTGCTGCACTGGATTTCTGAAAATTGTTTTAGAGTAGAAAATTATGCAGCTGTATTCTCCTAGACTTTCACGTTTCTCTGCACTGCGAAACAATGCCAATTGTATGTGCCTACAGCCTCTGTCTAAATGCCAGCCCATTGATCTCTCCAATCTGTGTGAGGAACAAAACAGATATTGACATCACCGAGGCCCACGGGGACCAAGCCGAGGGCCCCACGCCAAGCCCAGGGCTGCAGTTCAGCCTCACGGCCTCAGCCCAGCTGAGAGTCTGCTGCTGCCCCGGACAGGGAGACCGAGCCCTCCCACCCCCTGCTCCACCGCTCCCTCCTCTATTTCTGGCCTACAGTTCTCTCCTCGCACTACAAACACGTTCAGCTTCCAAACCAGCAGAGAACTAACCCAGGAACAAAATATAAATCGGTCTCTTTTTGCCAAGGTGATCCATCAGATCAGCTCAGGGTAAGTGCAAGAGCCAGGGGGAGGAGCAGAAGGAGGAGCAGAAACAAGTCCTCTGCCTGAAAGATTGGGGTATGGCTTACCTGTAATGCAAATCTGCCAGCCATAATTTTAAATTTACAGACACCTTTTAATAAACTTTACTATAATCTTAAGGTTTTAAGGATGTGCACAAGGCTCCCAAGTTAGAGGCGAAAAATCAAAATACAACACACATATTTAGAAAACTGTTCAACCAAAATGAAATTAGTCTGCATTATAACACTCAAAAGAAGGTCTCCTTGTGAGGGCAAAATACACGAGTGTCAGCTTACCCCACAAATTCCTATTGCTTAAATATTTGTGAAGCTGCTTATTTCCCTGAAAATGTATGTTTCTAAACCTGGAGAAAGCTCTCACAATTCCTCTTAGTCAGGCCAAAGCAAGCTTTTTTATAAGCATGCACAGTCCTTTACCCATACACTGCCTCAGCAGCCACGCTACTGCTGACCATATGTTATGAACCTTAGAACAAAATGAAGACAAAAGAGAATCAAAAGAGAATGTTTAAGGAACTGATTAGCATAGACAAAGTGTCCAGAGTGTAAAAAAAAAAAAAAAAAAATCGACATTTCTAGAAAAGAAAAGCTTTGAAGACTGGCCTTCATAGTATTCATACCTAAATAAGCAAATATACAGTTCTTGAGCAATCCCAGTAAGCCCCTACTTTCACAATTCAATGTTAAATAAAAGATCTAAGTGCAAATAAAGATCTCACTGATTGCCTACCTTCATCTTCACACACCCAGACATTTGCACAGATCTTGTTAGCCATACTCCTGTAGTCATCTTACTAGTCCTGAGACTGCTAGCAAACCAAGTCAGCAGCAAATAAGCAGCTCAAGTCCCTCCCTTTTCCTCCTGCTCCAAATTTCTAAACCAGAAAAATAAATCATCCCTTCAACTCTTCTTCAACATGGTTCTTACAATCCAGAGGGGAGCTTTTGGCTTTCATTCCAGTGCTTATTCCCAAAGCACAGCTGTAAAGTATAAAAATCAATTAATAATGTTTTGATGTAAGACAGCTCACTCAGACACTACACAGGACAGATTTACTATTCTCGTCATTAAATAAACGTCAGAAATCTCCAGAGACTTGTTTTTCACAAATCTTGACAGAGACGAGTACTGCTTTTATATCACTGTCTAAGCTTATAATAGGTGTATACCGTTCATTTCAAATGACCAAATGAAAAGAGCTACCCCTGAGCATCACTCATTATTCTCAATTATGAATCATGAAAACCACATTAGGCACTAAAACCACCCAGTTTTAATACTGTTTAGAGTTCTTTGCATGCACACATTCCTATTAATGCATTAAATTAATTCATACTGTGGATTTGATACAGAAAAATGTCGACTTACAGAAAGATGGTTCCTCTTGGAAATATCAGAGGCATTTGAAGAAGGGCACAGGAAATCTCTCTTCAAAGATGCACCAACTGGTAAAAGAGACAAAACTAAAGAAAATAAATGGAAAAAATATTCTGGTTCTGCTTTCAAATCAACTCCTCCCACCTCTTCCTTGTCCTGTTCCCCCTCTCCTTTTCTTTCTCCTTTTCTTCTTTGAAACAGTCTCTGCCTCTTACAGCCCTTCCTTCCTTCCCTCCGAGCGCCCGGCCCACTGTCCCCCAGCTTAACATCTCCTTTCTTTCTGTTTCTTCAGCCCTCTGGTATTTGAACCACAACCGGTTCCTCCCTCTGCTCTGCAGTGGATGCCAGCACAGGCAGCGCTACCAGTACCAAACAGCCTGTCCCTGCGCTTCCAGACCCGCCGCTCACGGAGGTCGGTGTTTCAGAGGGAAGTGATGCGAAGTCAAGACACACACTGGGGGGAGCTCAGGTGTCCCACTGGACCCTGCGAAGTCCGGCCAGCGACACCAACAGTGGGTGAAGCTAAATGAGGTTCTTGCAGCAAACACAGCTGCCAGAACTGTGAACCTGAACTGAGTGTGTTAAAATTGTCTGAGCTCAAAGCCTTCACCTAAAAGGGCTCAAATTGGGACAGCATTTTTTTATGCGACCTTACCGTAAGTTCCAAACGATGGGGCTGCTAGAGCTGACCATCTAAATAACTGCAGTTTAAGCTGCACAAAGCAATATGTGGTTTTCTCTGTACTGCAAGTCCTGGAGCTCTGGCTGATGAGTCAAGACAGCGCTAACACTTCCAGAATGGTGTTTAAGAGAAATGATCACCAACACAGACTTGCCTTACAACGCCAGTGTGAAACTCAGCGGGTTAAGGACTGACTGATGAGCCATTCCGCCTTCTGTTCAGCAAGGAAGGACAGGGCACACAGCTGTAGGCAGCCAATGCCAGATATGCTACCCTCATTCATCAGGCCGAGTCAAGCATAATTTTTCAGTGGTAAAAAAATCCCAGGCAAATCCTGACATAACAGTTTCAATAACTAACCTGTACAGCTTCATACTGCACAGGACAGCTTTCTCCAAATGCATCAGAATCTGTGCTGCAACACAACCCACCATGAGATATCTGATCAGCTGAGCTAAGCAAGGCACCTAAGAGATGCCCCTGGTGCTCAACACGGGAATACAAGCCCATGTGCTGGGCACTGGCATTCAGATATCATCACACACTCCTCCTCTCTCACTCCTCCTAGGTCAAAGACCCTCAACCAACCACCAGATCAGCAGAAGGGGGGAGCCAGGACCATCCCTTTCAAAGGAGACACCAGTTTAAAAGCATTTAGTGAATTAAAGCCTATGCCAAATATAAAAAAATTATATTTAATACCTATTTTAATTTGCAACTTCCATTGCGTAAGCTGCCTACTTTATCCTCTGATAGCTTTACCAGTTGAGATTTCTGGGTTTGCTTTTTAAATCTGCTTGGGACTTTCAAGAAAACAGAACAACTATAACCACACTCTGAGTAGCAGGATTTATTATTTCAACAGCTGTTCACAAGTGAGATTAATTCCAGTTATGATGGGGAAAAGGACATAAATAGGAAAGATACATCAACCGTCACTCAAAAGCATAACATTCTTCTAAGGTCAGTAATGTAATTCTGTTCATTTAGGTATTGCAATTTTTATTTTTAGCAAATATCCTTCAATTTTCTTTCCACTTAAAAGCAGCAAACTAAAGTAAAACTCTGCTGCACCACTACATTTTTTGTTCTCCAGCCATTTGGAATTATTTTCTACTTGTTTTGCACTTAAAATTCCTTCCCAGACATAACAGATTAAACAGAAGGCCGTGTATCAAGCAGAAGTTATCAGAAAACCTACATGGAAAAAAAAAAATACTAAACCAGATTGAATTTGCATCTGTTTGTCTTCCATTGCTCTTTCATGTCTTGATTTTACCAATATAGTCTATTTCGTAGAATTAAATAAAGGAAGAGATACAGCAGCTTTTTGGAGAAGGGTTTTTTAGCGTGCCATTGGAGCAGTGTCACTGGCAGCACCAAGCAAAAGATGTTCAGTATGGGGTCAGTAATTCACAGAAAAAAAAATTTGTCAAACAGCAGCCATTTAGAAAAAGAACTGTTGGAGATTTCTGCATAGTCTCCAGTCACCACAGCTTCAGCTTTGAGCACATGTAGCTGTGTTACGGCTATTTGAACACACGTTTTGAACCAGAGTCCTTTACTGAAGTGGTTCCAGTCACCACAGGGAGAGAGCTATCAGCCAGGCAGTCCCGACATCTGTATTCCAGCGTACATTTATAAGGTACCGAGCAACACTCTATGATGCCAAAGATACAGCAAGTCTGCTCCAGTGACGGATACAGCACAACAAAAATAGTCACACAGGCCACTCATTTGTCTGGCTTTTTATATGTTCGCAAGCCAAGAACCTCCTTCTCTGTGCTCTTCTGTACTGTTCTGACTCAGGCAAGAAGACCTTTAAGTCAGTCCTAGGCTTGCTCAGATAGGAACTGCAGAAAAACATCATACATGCAAGTAGGTGGACAGCAATACCAACAAAGAATGAGCTACTCCCTTAAAGTCTTCCTGAGTGAAAACGCCAGTCCAGCAAAGCTCTGCAAGATCGTTTTGGCGGAGGCGGGCTCCAAATCACGCTCACATACAATAAAAAATGAGGGATATCTTTTTAACTTTGAAAAACACTAATGCTGTTCTCAAACTCTTCAAGAATGAGTTACTTAGTGGCAGCTTTTCTATAGCATGCTGGTTTGGACAGCCCACATCAATTCTGGATCTCACCCAGGCCATCAAAGCCCACAGAGACAAGTAAACTGTGATGGCACAAAGCATCGCCAAGCAGTTTTAGAATCTGGTCTAGATAATGAGGGACCCCAATATTCCCAGGTTCCACAAGGAAACAGCAAGGAAGTTAGCAAAAATACAACTCAAAATATTTTTTCCTTAAAACGAAACAAACAAAAAAAAAACAAACAAAAAAGCCCTGATCTTTGAATCAGAAAAATTAACACACAGTTTAATCCAGCTACTTATTTATATACTCTAGTACAAGTTAGTACAACTAGTCTAAGTAATTTCTAAACTATTATTGATTTGCCTTGAAAATTAGCAAAACACAGAGATCCCAGAGGAGTATGAAACAGGGTACATGTCTTTTAACAGTACTGAAGAAGTGGGGAAACCAGAAGTAGAAAGGCAAAACAAAGTAACTGATGCTTTAAAAAGATTTGAGTATATTGCTGGGGAAAAAGTTGAGGGGTAAAAATCGATTTAAGTTAGAGGAGAAAGGTAAATTACAGCCAGGAAGTCACATCAAACCAATCTAATATTCTCTCTGTGATAAATGTCTTAGTGAAGCAGGAGGTGTAGTTTATGTAATGACACTTCTGACACTGTTCAGCATGACTTGGAGATGGTAGATCCAAAATAATCAGTGTAGATAAAAATAACTACTGGAAAATGGGATGTGAGAGAACTAAAGCAGCAGCTCAGCATAAAAAACAGAAAGCATTTCAGGTTAGTCCAGCTGGAACTTGACCTGCAGCATACTTTGCTTTGTATTTTAATCATTAACTTGGTTGATCAAAGGCCCCCCCTTGAATAATCCACAAATGCCACCAAGCTGGGGTATGAGAGGTGCAAGGAGTATGGAGGAGACAATCCTGATTCCAGGTGAGCTTAGGACATCAGATATTCTAAAGATGGCTGGATTAAAGTCCATGCAGGTAAAAACAAAACAAAGTAAGTCTGAAAGAGATAATCAAGTAATGAACACCCAATCCCCCTGAATTAGGCATCTAAAGAGTAATAAAGCAGAAAAGAACTTAGGGAGCTTTATTGGGTCACAGACTAAGTAAGAGTCATAAAACTGACGCTGTTCCCAAAAGCCAAGTATCATTTTGGGAGGTGTTAAGACTACTGAGCACAAGTTAAAGCAAGTATTTCAAGTCTACTGAACACCGTCATCCTAGCTTTGAAATACTACACAGATCATTCTTATATATGCTAAAAAACAGATCCTAATATCTGGTTCTAAGGTTATTAGAACTACATTGACAGCAATTGAAAAGAAAACCGGTCTTCCAACTTCAGTCTCTTCTTTTCTTGGTCTTCTTGTAAGGCCAACATGGAATGCCTTATTTAGAATTATTCAGTGCAATTTCCAAAATCATTACACACCCTAAACTAATGCTGATACCCATACTAATTCTATTGCTTTTTCACACTTGGCAACTCATCTCTAAGCAGACACAATTTTAAACCAGGTTTCAATGTGAAAGGTATTTCATTTTAGAAAGCACTTACGTTCTGACTCCAGCTGATGTCATATGTTGCGTTTACACTTTTTAATATGAAACAATTTAGACTTCACTTATAGTTATGTATGCAAACATTTATTTTAGCTCTTTTACTTTTCAGATTTCCTGTGAAACAGTAATAATACACCAACTTATACTTCACCAAAACCCAACCTGTATTTACATCAGTACAGTTGGACTCAAGAGCATCTATCAGAGCTGAAGTGTCAACAGCACATATCAAAGTATGACACCATCTTTCAGTCTTTTAAAGAATTCAGACTTTCAGCAACTCTTGTTCAGGCTTTACACCACCTGATTGCTTCATCAACATTCCTTTCTGCCAGAAAATTAACAACAGTTATTCACATGCACATGTAAGACAGTAGATCAAAATAAAGTGGCAAACACACATATTTCCATTGGTCATAAAACCAGAAACAGACAGTATTCCTCTTCTTTAAAAATATCTATCAGTATTTACTAGGTCAGAGATGTAAAAGCCAAAGTAACACAGAAAAGCAGTTTGAAAACCCAAGGCTCCTTCTATTCCATGTGAAAACCTGTGCTGAAGGACAGAACAAGACTTTGATTACATGCCAAGGACTATTGTAAGTCATGTGTGAAACTGGATCATGAAGTTTGGGTCCAACAGACAGGCATGAGAAGGAATGTAAAACTCCTCCACTTACAGCACTCCTCCACAGCACTACAACAGGAAAGAAGGTAACTGCTGGCATATGGAGAAGAAAAAGTGCTATTTCTCTGACACTATGGACAGAAAGCAGTGTTTTCAGATATATTAGCACTCATTTTCAGAAACAGCCCTCAAAACATCCCAATTCATGTGTACGATAGGTTTTGTGAAATTTTAAAAACCAACCTACTTAACATGTCTCTTTTGCCTTGCATCTGTAATAACTGAGAAAGTATCAGGAATCTGGCAAACAAGTTGGAGAAAAACAAAGAGGGCAAAAAAAAACCAACGTTACCACATCCACCTGGATAGGGTAGCACCATCACACCTGAAGGGAGATAAATGCTATAGAAAATAGAGAATAGTGATGATGTTATCATTTCTCTACAGAAGGCTGGCCTCTCTCAGAACATTGCATTTTCCATCAGAAAATAATTTTCAACAGATTTTTCTCCTACATTTTGATATTAATCAGGAACTTGTGAGACGGAACAAATAGTGCTGAGCTCTTAAATATCACACCACCAAGCGTATTCACCTGCAAGCCTTCACACTATCAAGTTGAGAAAGAAAACTGTGAACCTTGAATGCCTCTAAAAGGCAAAACACACTTTATATGGAGAGGCCAATGATTAAGAGAGACAGTAGTATCATTAATCTGTGGCAAACCAGAAGTATACTTTCACGCTCGTGGATCAACATTTCCATTTTTAGACAACACTTTTCTGAATAGCAGGTAAATCTTTAAGAATCCACCCTCTTAGCCACAAAACAGACAGAGAAAAGGAAAAAAAATATCACAACAGAGAATAAACAGCTGTCTAAACATCTACTGAAGCCCAGAAAAGAAATCCTACATCATTGTGAGAGATTTCAGACTTGAAAGGATTAGCCAGAGTCCTCACAGTATCAGCAATAAAACTCCCTAGGATTGGAGTTTGCTTTTTATTTTTGGCATAGAAGTAGTTAAGTTGTTTTTTTCTCAAAGTACTCTGCCAGAATAAAGATGATCTTACATTAGACTCCATTCCAACAAATAAAAGTTAGTTTATTACTGGATTTAGAAGTCTGTACCTGTCCAAATACAAGAAAGCACCTTCTGGTTTATACACAAAACACAAAATACTGGTCCAAGTGTGGCACATTGATCATACTGTTATGAGAAAGGCAAACAATGCTGAGGTTTCTCCTGTTCTTGCCTACAACAGATCTATCATTGTATACTCTTATCGACATAATTCATGCACTAAAACACACACTGCAAAAACTCTCAGAATAATAAAAAGGACTGAAAAATTACTTTCCACATACAGCTGGTAACACAAACCACAAATCCTGATTAACAAAGGAATTTATAGTGCTGTCTTACACTCAGGGTCATCTTTGATTCATATAAACTCACAACATAGAGCGTTACTGTTAAAGGTAACACGTGTTGCTTTTGTTCAAAAAGCACCAGAGCTGCATAATATGGAGAGGTAGAGAAGGAATAGAAGTATCTAACTATTCTCTGAATTTCTCTACTCCATGACAGATCTATAGTCTCTGAATCTTCAATCCAATTTACAATTTCTTTGTACGTCTTTTTATTCAAATTGACCTCCAGTCTGACTCTCGTTCCCCAAACTTGAAGGAACATTATCTGTTGTTAGAGTATCCTATAAACCCAAAGCATCTCCAAGATCAGCCACGTGCACATTTGACACTAATAAAAATACTGATTACACAGTTATCCTAGAGCAATGCTAGATTACAAGCAGAGTCAAATTATTTGCTGAACATGGAGTAAAAAGAAAAACAAGGCAAGAAAAATGAGTCCATCATGACTACTAGAGACCAGCAAAACTCAGTTTCTTGCTGATTTATGACCTACACCCTGAAGAATCTTCCATCTCTACAACTTAATACTTTTAGCTCTATTCCCTGAGAACGGCTCACACTGCACACCCTATCAGGGCAATACATTGGATTTCTCTCCTATCAAGCTACCACTCTGCACAAACCATTTGGAACTTCGTATCATTGAGACTTTGACTTATCCATCAAAGTGATGCTGTTGGGAAAGACTTGACAACATTAAAAAACAGCACATGCGTAGAAAGAAAGTCTCTTTTCTGTCCAACACAGAAAACAGATTTTCTTAGTTTGTTTTAAACTTCTCCTATCAAAAATAACTCAACCAAATAAGAGAAGAAATCAGAGTGTGTTTTATTTGTTCACCTTTCTGACAATGTGCTCCCAAACCCTGAAGCTACAAAAGTAAGCACCTTCCGGTTAATTTTTTCTTCCAGTTCCAATTGTCTGTATTTACGAAGACAAACACCAGACATTTGTCCTGAATATATACTAGAATGCAGGTATTTTTATGCATGCAAGTAGCTGCTTTGCAGGAAAATTTATTTTACAGAATTACTTTCTCGTCAATTCTGGAATGGGTGTAAGAGTCGAACTGGAGGTGCACAGAAGCCAGCAGCACGGCAAGTAGGACACTTTCACAATAAATAGCCCTACGGAAAAGAAATCAAGAATGGGAGGTTATTGTTTCCCTGACCATACAAACTCATGCAGAAGTACGAGACAACGTGCAACATTTTGCATTCAGCACAGCGAAGGCAGAAAGGGGCAAGCTGCGCCTGGCAGCAACTGCCTGGCATTGCAACGCAGGACCGAGAGCAGCGCAAGTTTTCATCAACGCTGGCACCTCCGCGCTGCAGCACCGTAACCAACACGGGCAACAAGCCGCCACCACCAAAAACATGGTACCTGCCACGCCGCTTTGGAAGAGGTAACACCTTGTAGAACAAATCTCTGCAATGTTTATCTTTTTCAGTTTAAATAGATGCCCTTTCTTCTGTCACGAAACACTGCCTTGTCAAAATAAATTCTTCATTATTTTGAATAAAAACCAATATAGTTGATTAAGTAATAAAAATAAAAATTAACCACAGGAATAACAGCTCTAGACTCAAAATCTTGAATAACTACTTTAAACAAAACAAAAACTTAAGCTTACCTAACAGTACATTACCTCCAGTGTTTTCATCACTATTTTAAAATGTTCCCCTACCCATGAAAAGAAAAAAGGAAACAAAAAGGCAGGGTGTTTGATGGGGATGTGTGATGGTGTGTGTGGAGATATAACTGAGCTTATCAGCTGCTCAAATCAGGAAAAAAAAAAAAATATTTCTCCAAGCACCACTTTCTTGTGTGATGTGAAATATAATATTTTAGGAACACAAGATAACGTCTCTGTTACCTCCGATTGCTTTAATGTACTTTACATTTTGACACTCTAAAATTGAAAAAAATAAACCAAACGTGCTCACGTACACTTCTCTGCCGCAAAGCTCAAGAACATTTTGACATAGCCATTTTTGTTAATGTTTACTACTAAAAACATTTCAGTAATTCTGCAATGCTTTTCCAGAAGTATTTACTGTACACACACGCTGTTTTTCAAACACGAAATTTGGAATTGCGGACCTGGTGCGCTTTTGCTAAAAACGAACTTAATACTGTAAGCCACAAAGCTGAACCATAAAAAAGTAAGCAAATACAGATTAAATAAGACAAAAAGTCTACATTTGATATCTAGGCAGATCAGCTGAAATAAAAAGCACAAAAGATATTTTTAAATTCATACTGACCACAATTAGGATGATCTTGAGCTGCACCAACAATCCGAATGTCAAGCAAGAGGGACTATTTTTGTGTCACTGGTCACTTTAGAATTAGACCATAATCACTGCACACGTGTTGACACAGAATAAATTTTACAGGTAAACTGGCTTTGCAGTTGAGATGACAGAACAGCAACAGTCTCTGCACAGCTCACAGCTGGGGCACCAAAACCACACGATGGTCTCAAGGGTTGGTTCTTTTTGAAAAGGGGAAGGGAAAGGTGTCAGTTCTCTACGGCTTACCAAAGGACAAGGAAGAAAACTTGTAATATTTTTGCCATAATGGAACTACAGGGGCGGGGGGGAATCTGTCAGGAAAAAACAAAACCAGTAACTGCAGTCCTTTGGTTATAAAAACAAAGCAGCTTTTATAGCATCTTAAAATTATGTTTCATGGTGATGTTTGTGGATACCTTCCGCACCAGAATTTCTAAGTATGTATTAATACACTCTCACAATTTCCCACAAGCACAGTAAAGCTCTAAGGGTCTCAAAAGGTTTCTTACAGTGATTTGCTTCAGATTTCACCCATTTAAGGGAAAGGATAAATCTCTGTTTTCATTTAATAGGCAAAATTAGAAAACAGCTTAAATCCCGATTATATAAAAACATTAGAAGAAGGTCATCCACAATCCTCTTGGCTCTGTAGATGAACAATTCCAGAAGCATCCTTAAAGCACCAAGACCATTTTGTTCATTGTCTGGGGGCCCCTGACTAAACATATGTATGTAACTGTACAGCTATCCTAGGAAAATTAAAATATTATTTGGTGAATGTGAAGTAATGGTATGAAAAGTGAATAAAAATGCAGTGTGCACAACTCAGAACATGTCAGCAGAGGTACTATTCATTTGAGCTAAGCAGAGGAAAGTTTAAGCCCTAACCATGAACACATGGAAATTTTACATCCACTATTAGATGACTATACCAAACATAATCAAATATGATAAGCAGACCCATTATCAGTTGACATTTACCATTTACATTACCATTACTAGCTGACCTTTCTAAATTCATGGCAGAATTCATTACACTGAAGACTATGAAGATATCTGTATCCATCAATTTACACCCCAACACTCATTCATCCCTCCAAAAAAATTTATAATAAATCTACAGCAAAAAAGTCCATAGACAGCATTAGAAATTATTCTGAAAAGAACACTCGTCCTTTACCATACCACTGTATAAAATTTCTACCTTCAGTATCAAAATTAACTTTCAAGTTAAAAAAGAACTATTACAGATATATAAAAGATAAGAACAAGGCAACAAAGAGCAAAAGGTACTGTGTTTCCTGATCAGAAGGTCCTGAGCTAGAAGTCAACAGACATGAAGCAGGGCTACAGCTACAAACCTGCAAAGCTATCTCATACTCCTCCATCTTCATCTGATGCTTTGCTCTGTCAGAGTCAGCACCATCAGGCTAGAGGGAACTTTGATTTGACCAAATACAGTAAAATAAGTGTAATGCTGGATTTCTGAATGAAAGCAAGCAGTTAAGATTTTAATCTATGAGCAGATGCATCCAACTTGTCCAAACATTTAACCTACTCTCTTGAAAAACTTTCTGGTATCTATAAAGATGGTCACAAGCCTCAATATTCCTTCCTACATCCAAGCCATTTTAATAAAAGCAAGGCTAAAAACCCAGATTTGCCTTTGCTAATCAAGAAATCACCAGTTCTTTGCAGAATAACCCAGGAAAGAACGCTTGGCCGACAAATAATTTCACAGCAAAACTATTAAACAGCCACTGCCTTTACCTGCTTTCTCTCGCAAGCTTTCCATCTTACCAAGCCTACTTCTTCTTCCCTTTTGCAGTCAAGGTCAGATGCAAGGAGCAAAGATTTGCAAGGAACACGTGCCTATTCTGCATTGTTTCCCCCCATGGCAAAGCACTAAAATGTTTGAAGGATGCTCTAAACTCCTGACTCTAAATCAGTCCCAGCCAGAAAGGCACTCAGGTTCCAGTCATTTGCAGTTGATGTAATAAATAGCACAGCTTCGAGGTACTGAAGAACCATGTATCAGTACCAAGCCTTCGTATATGGAAATGATGGAATGAACTAGTGACTAATGACAAATTCATCTAACACTACACACATGGCCTAAGACTAAAGAGGCAACTAAAGAGACTAACACACTAAAAAATCCTACACAAACTAACAGGTAGCACTACTTATTAACTGCATTCCTACTAATGCTACAAAGAAAACAGAAACTCCCTTTTTACAAGGAGTCACGTGGAAAAGATGAGGAGTAAATATTACAAGTTACTCCTGGGGAGGTTCCAGTTGGACACAAGAGGAAAATTCTTCACAAGAACAATCAGCCATTGGAATGATCTCCCCAAGGAACTGGTGGATTCCCCAACACTGGAGATTTCTAAGCTTCAGCTGGATGGTGCTTTTGCCAAGAAAGGTTGGACCAGATGATTCTTTAGGTCCCTTCCAACCTGGTGTTCTGTGATTCTATGGTAACGTGAAAGCCATTCAGCATCATTCACATCACGATGTGTGTATGCCTGTATGCTGTGTTCTATACATAAAAAGACATGGCTAACGCCTCACGCTGATGGGATCTATAAAGCCAGTGTCACGCTGCCTAGTTGACACTCGTCTTTATCTTTCATCAAATGGAGCAGCATTAGGTTGTGGTCCTGCATTATGCATAAGCAGTGGGTACACAATGAGATGGAGAAGGAGGCTGATCTGTGATCTAAAGGGTGATCTTCACAGGTGACAGCTCTGTGCATTATTCCAGCCTGCTAGTCAGCTTCCTTGAATCTACATATGCAACAGAAAACTCATGACACACAAGCGTGGCTAATCTGATGCAATCCACTAATGTTTAAATAAGCAAGAATATTAAGAGAGCAAAGCAGTTATGTTTGTTTAGAACAGAAACAGAGAGAAAAATGAAAATGCCTATAGGAAGAACACAGAGAGCAAAAGGAGGAAGGAATTTGATCTCTCAAGCAAAGATGTAAAAGAACCACCACTGACTTGAAATTACACCTAAACAAATTAAAGCTAAACCCGAGGCTTCTCTCTTTTTCAGGTAGATGGAATTATTAAAGAATTGCTCCTTTCCAAATTCTCAGAAATGTTTTCATTGAATCTGAATGCTTTCCAAATATGTACTGTATCTCACACCTTGCTGTACCTGTTCTAAAGCATGAATTTAGAAAATCTAATGATCAACGCAGTTGTCGTAGTAGCAGTTTATATGTTCTCAAACCAAAAGTGAACAAAGCATTTTTCTTCCACGGCGGGGGGGAAGCAGAGAAGTAACACTAACAGTAGCGCAGGGCCACACAGGAATGAAGTACACAGTTCCCATTTCCAATTTTTCTACTCTGTGGTCACTTCTGCAGGATTTTTGGATTGTTTTCTTGGCTGGTTGGTTGTTGTTCTGTTGCTTATTGGTGGGGGGGGGTTAGGGGACAGTGGAGAGATTACTTTTGAGGGTGGTGATGGTCTGGGTTTTGATTGTTTATTTCAAGGTTTTTGTGGCTTTGACTTTGGTTTTTAAAATTTGTCCGTGAACTTACCTTTTTTTTCCTGCTTCACAGATTCCATTTCTGTTCAGTGTCAGATTTAATTGTTGATTCTTATTACTAATCAGCAACAAGGAAAAATACTTGAACTGTGAAGATCTGTTGCTGTTGAAGCTTAAAAAGCACAGCACGTTGTCCTTCAGAAATATGCAAACTGAGCCACACAGAAAAATCAAACATGAGGGTTGCTCATTCTTCACCAGCCAGTCCCACAAAATTTTAACACAGTATGATCAAGTACAGAACACGCTCCATCTTTTCTAAGCAGTTTACTTTTGTAATCATACATAAAACTACTAACTGTGTACATAGTACTAAGTTATACTACATCCTACATTTTAAAGGTAAAACTAGGCAAAACTCAAACACAGAATAATGTATGTATTTAATCTATCAATGACTCTCCACATTTACGCAAGCTACAGAACCAAATAGCAGGGATTTTACAAAACCCAACCGATTTCCAGGATTTAGGATTGCAGTGATTAAGCAGCCAGACTCCTTGACAGGATCAAACAGGATCTGCTAAAATCCACGCCATTAAATCCTTGCAAGCTTTTTTCAATCCAGTCTAGCTAGATTAAAGCTAACTCGGGTGTGCCTAACCATTTTGAAACCAGGAAGTCTGCAGACATAGTCCATGTACCCTGTGTATTTTCTCAGCCTGCCCAGTCAACAGGTGCCCATAAGAGAAAAGAGCGAGCATCCTTACAAGTCTTCAGTCCTTCCAGATTAAGAAAACAGCTATCAAAGCATAAAACCCTTACCAGCTTACAGGTGGCAAAAATTAACGGGATCCTGGCTCTTCTCTTTTTATTAACTCATATACACTTCCTGAATATGCAATTCTTTTCATCTTGTACACAATCACATTTTTCAGGAACACCCATTTCCTAATGTAATGGAGAATTTTAGCTAGTAAGAATATTATCCAGTTTGATTCATGTGCTCTAGAAGTGGAGAATTGCACTTGGACCATTCAGCAATCTCCCAGCTATCGCAGACAAACTCCTGGTAATTCATTGCACTTTTTTTAAACATAAAAGAAGGCAGAAATATACCAAGCACTGTCTATTTTTCTTCCTTTTAAAGATAATAACTGTAGTTATCACCACAATATCACAGTAGAAAAACAGTGCAGAAGGCAACCACTAACTTGGGAACATCTAATACCTCTATTCCCTTTGTCTTTCAGGAGTTTTACACGCATGAATATGAAATACATACACACACTCCTGAAGCAACATCCTTCATTTTTTTAATAAGGAGGCCAAGACTGTAAGCACTGATTTTACGGGTTTTTTCCTCTTAACTTTCTTCAGGGAAAACAGCTTGAAGTACAGACCTACACAACCCTAATAAAAGAAACCTTCCATACAAGCACCAATTAAACCTTGGGGGCATTTCTGGGGGGAAAAAAATTAAACCCCACAAAACATAAGAAAGGAACACAACTCTACATCTGGTCTTGGCCATTGAGAGCAACGGTACGCGCACAGCTCCCGCCTGCCCTGGCAGGGAGCACAGCACTTCGTACTCTTAAACACAGCCCCGTGAAAGAGCAAGGGCCACTGAGGCAAAACCTTTCCCACTCCACACAACCAGGCCTTCTTACCAACGATAAATGAAGCCACGGGGGCTTCAACCTGTCAAGAGGAAAAGAACAGGACAGATGAAACCAGCAGCTTTAAATGCTATCCTACAAAGTAACTTAGGGTCAACATCAGCCACTTAGGCACACCGACCAACCCTCCCTCTTGCCTCCCTCCAGTCCTCCTCTTCATTTTTCATGCAGGTCGAGGAGAAGTAAGCAGTCTCAGGTTAACTTGTATGTAAAATTTATTGAAGCACTTTATTAGAAAAAGCTACCTGTTAAGATAGACATGCTCTAAAAAAACATAAAACCTGTTCAAGAATTCCAGTAAGAAAGACTTGCTCTATACAGCCATAAGCTTACGAGCTCATAAACAACCAGAAGGGTCAACTCTGATGAAACACATTAGGTTTTAAATACACCTTTGCATAAATAGATTTTTTACCAGTTGGAATTTAACAATTTTAAAAATTCCACTGGGAAACAACTTCCATTAGTGAAATAAAAATTGCATGTGTATAACAAAAAGGAACTTGTCATCTTCAGTAATGAGTTCAGTGGTGACACAATCTCCACACCATAGTGGCAAAATTAGTTTAATTACTTGGGACATTCTTTATGGAAAATATATGACAAAAAATTATCTATGAAATCCAAACATAGCAGGGGGAAAAAGTTCACTTCCTTTCCACTAGTAAGTTACATTAAAAGCTAAGTGACTGCTTTTACTTCATCACTCAAGACCGCCCTTTTTCATTGTCCCTGCCCCCCTACACAACGTTTAGGATCAAAGCACTTCTCTTGGGACCACAAACTTCAAAAACAAAACCAACTCTGGTATGGTGTGGTGGGAAAGAGATGAATACAACATTTTCTCCTCTGTCTGTACCTTGGGAGAGCTACATTTGAAAGAAAATCACGATAACGATTGTACGCAAAAATCAACACTGAAGATGGTGCCAAGCAAAAAGGTAACACAATTCAAGGGGAAAGATAAAATAATCAAAACAGACTTCACCAAGGGCTCCTCTAGATCAATGAACAAACATGTTTGTTTCCAATATATGTGTCCCCTGAAGGAAAGGTTTTGTTGCTACAACAAATCAAACCTCAGAGGGAAAGCAGTCCCCTGCCAACACAAAGCAACTTTGCTGACAGTATTCTGGAAGAACAGATTTAAATTGATACTTTCAATGCAACAACATTGTCCAAAAGAACTACAATAACAACGATCGGGCAGATTCCCCCAAATAAGAAACCTTTAGACATCTCACACATTGACGAACTGATGTTACGAGGGAGGGGTTTTTACTTAGTAGCAACACTCATCACTTCCAGACCAGACTTCCTTTGCATATGTTACGCCTATAGCTTCCAGCATTCAATAATAACAGATCCTTAAAATGTGTTCAGTGGAGAGGGCTGTGTTTTTAGTGCCTGGTGGCAAATCAGCGTAAACTGATCTCAGTTCAGATCTCAGGGCTGTTCTCCGCTCACCGCCCTTCAGGCAGCACTACGGCTTCCACAACACGTGGAGTTAATTCAGGAAGCCGATCGGTCTGAAAATAAATCCACCCCTGCCCATCTCTACAAAACCAACACTGCTGCTCCCCATCCTTCCTCCTCCCACCCCTCAAAACCACACACTGCAATTTTCCAACCTTCTTGACATGCCTTCTTGAACCCAGTCATACACACCTGCAAAGGACTCGCATTAGATACAAGGCAGGGCAAGGCTGCATGGGCAGAACTGCAGCATCTCACGCTCACAGCGTGCTTTTGATCTTTCCACAAGCTCCCTAAAAGTATATTACATTTCTCTGTGAAAGCACAGTTCATGTAGAAAAGCCAGTCCTTTTCAAGAACCAGACACGTTGAGAATAATCATCCCTTTCTTCCTTACAACACGAGTTTAGCTTCACAAGTAGATTAAAAGAAACCACCTACAAGAACTTCTGTGTTTTAGAAAATGTGACAAAACCAGGCATTCTGTCACAGCCTGAACATAATCCAACCTGCTTTTAGGAACACTTCTACAAATACCTAGTAAAAAAGGGGGGGAGGGAGTAGCCACCTAGCCCCCTTGCATCTCCTTCCTGAAAAAAGCTCTGGCATGTAAAGAGGATGCATTCAGCAACAGACTGGGACACAGTCTGGCGCTTGGCAGCACGCAGCCGAGCTGGGCAAAGCGTCCTGCTGGAGGGCACCCCTCCTGCACCCCACGAATCGCTACGTCCTACCAGCAGTCACAAAGGCAATGCTGATTTTGTGGCGACTCACACTGCTCCCAAGGGTGACCATCAGACAGTGCAGAAAGCAGAGCATGTGCTCTTACCTACCCAAATTCCTGAGAAGGCAGGCACGTGCAGCTTTAGCAGAAACTCAGGTGGCTGTCACAGCTAGCTTCACATGAATCGTAGGATGGTGAAATCTGAAAGCAGAAGGACCAGGGGCATGAACAAAATCTGAACAGGAAACAAACAGGTGAAATCTTTTTCAGAATGCAAAGGGTATTGTGGAAGTTGTGCTTGTAAGAAGCCAGAAGCAAGAACGATTTACAAAACCGTGAGCCTATTAAGTTTCTGTAGCTTATTCATCTGCATGAGAAGCTTCTCACTATAACAATCCTAACCTTTCTTTTACCACCCTTCCTCTGAACCAAGTTCTTTTCTTCCAGAACACATTTTGCCAGGTGTTTGGGCATTAAACAAACATTTGGTTACACATGAAATAATGACAGGACATTTAGCAGTGCTGTGGCCCACTTCTTCCCTTACTGCTCAACATAAAGCCTATCACACATGTCAGACACAAGGGAGAGCAGGAGTGAGTTTATCTAAGTCACCAACTGCAGTCCTCTAAGAAGGCTCCAAGAGTAGAAAAGAAAAAGTTTCAAATCTTGAAACAAAATCACTATGGTTTCAGCATCAGCCTTAACATCCGACCTCCGCCTATTGCTACAGAAGGCTTGCATCTGTAGAGCATAGGAGCACTCTAAAATTAGACTGGGCAAACAGATGTAACCATGGAGATTTATGCTGCAGTCCCCAGAACTCCGCAGAGGCACAAGCTAGAGGTAGAGCACATAACTCCAAAGAATTTTTGTCCTCCTATACTCCCACCAAGCTCACGCGTCAGAGAAGATGTGCAGTGAATCATATTGGAGAGACGGATTAAACTCCAACTCTAAATAAGCAGACTGGAGAAGACCTACAACATCTCTCCAACCTGGTTTTCCCCAACCCAGTTCACTGCACAGCTACATGACAAGTGCTTGTGCTGACACAAGGCACAAGAGGCATGGGACAGGCTAAGCAGACAAGGATGGCAGCTCTCAGCTGCAATGCCAGCATAACCTGCACGAAAAACCATGGTAACAAGCGTCATTTATTTTATTACAATGATACCTGAAATGTGAAAGGTCGATAAGTAAATAATTTTAAAGCCATGCATTGCTGCTCTCCCAAGAGTATTTCTAGACAAAGCTAAATAAAGTTAGTGGCAAGAACATTAGGATTAACCAAAATTCTTTAATAAGTGCTAGATACCATTTATCAACAGAGGTCAAGAAAGTAATTATTGCTATCTTCCTTCAAGCAAATAAGAATATAGCTTTCAGAGGTTTGGTTTTTTTAATATAAGTTCAGACTTATTTGCAAAATATTGTGTGAAATTAAAGATCTCAAAAAATGAGAAGCATCATTAAAAGAGATGCAGCACACAAAAAACCAATCATCAAGTACAGGAAAAGCAGTTTCCAAAGGTGGAGAGAATTAAATTCATGTTTAAAATAAGGTAAAATTCCAGGAAGGACAGCACTTTAACTTTCATATTACCAAAAAGCTGAGTCTGTCTCTTTCAAGTAGAATCCCATTCTAATTTGGGGGTGGAAAAGTTCAATTATAGTTCAAGACTAATGAAGCAAGTAAAAGGTTTTGAATCCATTTGTGATTTCTACTGACATTTTTGCAAGTCATTTGGGCAGCACGTAAATAAATAATTTCCACAGGTGGTGGCCTTTTGGTCAAGAAAAATTTTCCTTTTTTTCTTTGCATGAAATTCTTCACCTATTCAGGCATTACTAAGATGCATCATAATTCTAATCCAGAACCCTCCATTTTCTTTGGTGTTAAATTATAGATCTGCTGTGTAAAGACAATTTTTTTTTTCTTGTAAAAGATTGCCTGTGAAGCTCAATTGTGATTGGGAAGGCCGCCTACACAGCAGAGAGAGTGAGAAAAAACACACTTGCAGAGCTGAAAAAACATTGGTGTAGGCGTATGTAAGGAGGGAGGGAAGAAAGAACTTGGTTCTACTGAAAAAGGCTATTTTCTTACATCACCCTTGAAAAAAAATAAAAGAAAAAACAATAAACCCCCCAAAATCCCCAGAATGTGTTACTTGAAGAGAATTCAAGGGCTTGTATGCTACATTCCAGAAGTCACTATGCAGTAATACAAGGAAGATGAGGGATCCTTGCAGATTCATGTGCCTGATTTCCAAATCAGTGCGAGCAACACTTCCCCCACCTCTCTGCTCCTCCCTGCAAGAGCTGTTCTCATGGAGCACAACAGCAGTCTGAAGCTTTAGAAGCCTTACATAATCAATAACATTAGGAAATACTGGCAGTGTAGCCCAAGTCTTTACAAAAAAAAAGCAGGGGAAAGAGGGCTCTCTAGAAACACTAAGAATAACTCGTCGTTTATTCTCAGCAGAATCTAACAGTATTCAAAACTGCTGAAAAAAATAGAAACATCTGATCTTGCAGTCTTCCCAGACACTTAAAAAAAAAACCCAAACATTTTTCTCCCTAGCCTATGCTGCATGCTGTCCATTCATCTCCCAAGGAAAGTAAGCAAGTCTTTCAGGACGTCCTATTAACTAATGCAGATTTTCAGAAGAAAGTAGGAATGAGCATCAGTGGAAAGTATCTGACAGTTTTCTTTAGGAAGGCATTACCTACACACATAATAACCTCTAAATAAAGTAGCCTACATAAAGTGTTCTTGTGCCATCATAAAGCTACAATAATATTTTTAATAGGTCTGTCTTTCCCTTCATAATAAAAACAAAAGGCTCTTGACGTACATGCGTCAGCTGTTTATTACTGTAATTACTACCAGAGGGATGAAGGCAGCCAGGACAAGTTTCACCAGCATGAACTTCAACCAGCAGGAGATGATGCCTTCCAGGGAGGAAGGTGATGATGCGACAGAGAGCAGCCTACAGAGCAGTAGTCTTGAAAATCAACCTCCAACCAAAGGTTTCAGAGGGCTCGAAGTTTCATCTCCAGCCAAGCCTATGCTGTCATTGAAGACGATGAATACCAGAAACTGGTAAGTAATGTTACTACAAAGTGAAATCAATTTTTATACAGCTTTTCAACTATATGACTGTTAAGCATTACTGGCTATTACTCATACACACAGGTAAGACAGGATTTTGAAAAGCACCCAGCCAGCTCACTTGCCCAAACCTATATGTCCAGCAAAAGCAGCTAAGCTCTTAAAACACAAGACAGTTGCTCCTGAAGCTCACTGAGGCAAAAATTCTTTAGTGTCAGAAATGCCGTTTGGGATAACTATCAAAAGAGAGCTATAAAACTCATCAGCAGTAGAACCTCCAGGGAAAAAAAAAAGCAGGTTCTGAGACAACGAACACAAAAGAGCGAAAAACACAGAAGCAAGAAAAGAAATAAGGCGATGTAGAAACAAGCACAAAACAATAAAGGTGTATAACAGCTACAAGGAATTGAAATACTTTATTCTAGGAAAACTGGAGTTGGTTATTATGAAAGGAGATATACAGACTCCTATTAAACTTTGAAATTACAGCCATCTTTACCTTCACTCTGGTGAATAGCAAAATACTATTTCTGACATTAATAAAGCTTCTCTACTAATACATATAATTATAATAAGCCAAAAATACATGGAAATATTACACAACAAATGAATTGCATATGTATGAATTTGCATCCTAATAAAGCGTATCCTTTCATGCTCAGCTTGTCAAGCTCAAGAACATTCTCTTTGAGAGTCATTCAGAATAATGTGATCTCTCGTATTCTTCCATAAATTTCACTTGTAGGTAAAATGAAGTTTTATTTCTTCTTAGTTAGGACAGAACAGCTCAAGACAGTTTGGAAAGCTGCCTTTTACCTTCAGGCTCTACAATCTCCAGTCAGACTAAGGTTATTAGGAAACAACAAGCCCTAGAAGAGCAGAGAGGTCTGTCAGGGATTCTCTGCTGCTGCTAACATGAAAATCCAGAGAGATTCTTTACCTTTTGCTTTCCAGACACGAGCACCTTCAGGAATTCCTCTCAGACAGGTTACTAATACGGAAGAAAACTAAACTAGCAAAACCATTTTACCTTCTCATACCTTTATGTAAAATAACAGTACAGAAAAAGAGATTTGAAACTGAACTATACTTCCGTTTTTGAATGAAAGGAGATTCAGTCAGGTTCGGAGTTGTCTGTGTTTTCTCATTTTGTGCGTTTTTTCATCTCATCAAGAGTAAACTAAAAGTCTGGTGCAGATTTACAGCCTGATACAAATTCAAATACCTTTGGCACCATAATTATATAGTATCAATCAAAATTATTAACCTTGCATTTAATTCATTACCTACTTTGCTGCTCTGTCAACAGGAGTCAATTACTGTAATTCTTAATATTTTTCTCAAAAGGGGTAATGAAATAAGATTTCATTTAAATTCATTTAACCCGAAAAGGCTTCTTCTGATGTTCACATCATCACTTCAGGGCAGTAAGCCATGAATCTTCCTGGCTGTTCACAACCCAACACAGCTCGCACGCTTTCACACTGAGGCCAGTTTCTCTAAACACACAGTATATGACTGTAACACCATATAAATGACTTTGTTTACTGTTAAAGTAACTGCACATCCTAAAAGCAAAATACCTATACCAAGAAGATACTGCTGAGTTGAAAGAGCTACCGCTTTTGTCCAGTCCTGAACTAACCGAAGTAAAACATCAAAGGATTTACAGAGCATAGCCATGACAACGTGAACTTTGGAGTTATTCCTGACAAGAGTAAGCTCTTTAAAGTGAGGAATGCAAATACTTCAGTTAGAAATGGAGAAAACCAACAATAAATGCAAACAGAGTCCACTTTTTTCCCCCTTGCATGAAGTAGTGACCCACCCTTCTTGCTGTTTCTCTTCAGTAAAGTTGTCCTATTGCATGTTTTTCAGCCTAGCTTTCTGTTACAGCTAAGCTAGAAGAGGACAGGATTTTCCACTGTTCAAGGAGTTACTGTTGCCAAGCAAAGGACTAATAATTCGCCTATAGTAGAAAATACTGGAGGGAGCAAGGATAAAGGGCAAATTTAGCAAAGAATTTACAAATTCACCACCTGAAAGCTCGCTACTTTGCCATTTTGCCTCTTCCCCTCCCATGTCATTTCAATCCATCTGACTGCTCTTAAACAAAAGACTGAGCTTCCATCTCGACTGACTTCTGTATTTGGAATTGTAAAGCTGTTTGTCAATGATAACAGAGGAAGCACCACAGAGAATATGTCGCTGTTAGGAAGCTTTCCACTGATAAGAGTTCAAAGTGCTTTGCAGATAGGGTAAATACCATTAAATCAAACACAAAGAAAGTAAAATCAAGGCAAGAGAAAGGAGTTTCTCAAGATCATCCAGCAACCAAGTGTGAGCTGGAAATTAGTTTTCCAATTGCAGTACCCCTGGCAACAGATCGTAAAAACTTCTCTTCATATGAAGGTGTTCATCAGCACTTTGATGAATTGATCATACACACATTGCTAACGTCAGCAGCAACACATTATCTAGACTAATTAGACAACCAAAACGAGAAGGCAGAAAACCACCTAACAGTGAACAAACTCAAAGCCGAGAAGCACCGTTACCGAACAGCATCCATGCACCTCAATGAACCCGTGGGCTTCCACTGGCACCTACCAACATTGGTCAAAAAACAAAACAAGAAATCACAATTCCCCAATCTCTTACAATGTAACAGCAGGTGTTTAACCCAGGAACATCTGAATGCAGATTTCGGTTGACTGCGTATGTGCTGTGAGCATCAACTTCTGTAAGTCCCCTTCAAAACACACCAGAAACCTGCACCTTACATCTGCCTTGGAAGGAAGTTTCCCAATAAAACGTGTATGGATGTATACTGCCTGTAAGAGTCACTAAAAGAGGCATTAACTACTTCACTATCGTTTTGAAATACCCAAGAGAATACGAGAAATTCCACTCGGTTGAGCAGAATTTATTCAGTGTCCAAAAGCTTTGAAACTGTGTCAAACCAAAAACCCTAGTAAACTCTAAGAAGTTTCACACTCCATAAATCACATCTTCTTCTATCCCTAATTCAAAATTCAACTACAACAAAAAGACAATTCTGTAGCTAGAAGGTTTTTTGCATACGGAACCAAACTTCAGCTTTCCTATGTTACAAGCCTTCAAGGAAAAGAAAATATTCATCTAAGCTGCCTTTGAGATAAAGCACAAGTCATTAATTCCATCCTACTGAAAAAGACAAAAGTAATTCAAGATATTCTCTCTTGCTACACCCAAGGTTTCCAATTTCAGTGGATAAGTCTCTTTTGCACCGTCCCTTCATGGGAACTGATAATCTCTCATTCCATGAAACATAAGCACCTTACATCTCCATTCCCATTTGACTCGCACAGCAAACCTGGTAATTTCCATTAGAGCAAGGGTTTCTCTACCCCTTCAAGGATCTTCACTCTCTTCGCCAGGTTAGGATAAAAATTAAGAGGCTTCTTTGCCTATTTCCCCAGGAAAATTTCAAATCGTTTTGTAGTCAGTAGAGAGCTCATTTATCCACATCTCAAGATATACCATTCTATAAACAGTATTTCACAGTTAACCTCTTGGTCACGCAGCTCTTCAGGAAACAAAAAGCACATTTTTCCGTCTGCTTAAAAGGCATCAATATTAGTACAGCTCACATAAAAAAAGTTTTGTAAGGAATTTATTGAAAACAGGCACAGTCTAGCAATTTGACCACATGTCTAAGAGCTCTGCATAATTCAAACAAGCAATTTCACTTGTCTGTTCTGCAATTTTCCCATTAATGAAAATAATATTTACTTCACAGGGGTCAGAATGATTAAATTCCATGAAGAGTCTGAATCTAAAACACAGCATAATTTGATAGATATCTGAGGAGGGTGAAGGAAAAACAAATTAGATTTTATATTAATTTTCAAATGAGAAAGTATTCGAGTTGTAGCAGAACCAGCTACTTTTTCATTTCCAAGAGCATTACACACAATAAAGAAAATTCATTGCTAATATAATTTCTCTCAGATTGTATGCCCAGCCATGAGCAGCAGCAGACTCTTCAATGCCAGATTTTTATCTGAACATACAAGCTTTGGAATCTGCCTTGGTTCTTGTCCATTTCCAAGTTGCTGCAGTTCCACTACTAAAATGAGATGTAACCAAGTTCTGCGAACTTGGTGCTCATTTATTCGTGGGGAGAAAGTGGAAAGAGTTGCAGAACACTCTGAACATAATAAGCCCAAACCAAAAGAGAAATGTAAGAAAGCAGAGATGTAAGAATCCAGAGATTATTAATATAGCCAACTATTAAGGATTCATGAACAATCTATTCCCAGCTTCAATTTTTCAACTCAAGGCCAGGAAAATTATCTGGTCCACATCGATACACTACATAATTATTCAAACACTATTCTTAAGGTGGTCTCACTACTTCAAAACCATCTGCATCCAGGTTGACCAGATATAGCCCAGAATCTGCCACAGACCTTGTCTTTTGTTAAGAACAGCAGTTTTGAAAGTCTAGTTCTCAACACAGGATTCTCTAATTTGGCAGTAAATATCAGAAATAGGAGTCCACAAACACATACTATTCCTGCTTTCTTTAGCACAAGAAGCACTGAGAAATTAGGCTACTTCAGGTAGATTACTTTAGGCACTCCAAGTTAACTTCTGGAGTATGTTTGACAGAGAGTAGAGAGTCTTAAGTGGTCTTTCTCAAAGCAATTACCTGACACATTGATGGACAGTGTGTCAGATGACAGGTACCACGTCAGCACAGACTCTGACAAGAGATACATCATCTCCAAATAGGACTACTGTCTGAAGGTAAATGAATAATTAAAAGATATAAGAATATATTTTATTTTTTTCTTTCCTTACACATAACCCAAGTTAGGAACTGGAGTTATAAGGAAGTCAGTGGGTTTTTTCCTGTTATTTTTGTCCAGTGAGGCAGCTAAATAGTATGTTTGTTTATCTACAGATGCTGCAGTTCAAAAACTTCCTAACAAACACTTCTGGATACAGAGAAAAAATACACTGTAGAACAACTCATGATTTGAATAGGAATACCAAAAAACTACACATCCTTGTTTCTGGACAAACTGAAATTCTAATAGAGAAAGAATCTAAAATAAGAAAATTGTTAATATAGGAAATCAGATCACGAAGAAACAAAACTGCAAGGTTATACATTCCTAATGAAGTACATGACACAGTTCCACAGTGCCACAAATTGAGATTCTACATTTCAGTAGTATTCACTAGTGCTGGCGAAAAACACAACCTTGAAGTACAAGAGCAGAAAAAAGTGACTTAGAATCAAAGAACAACTCAGGTTGGAAAAGACCCTTGGGATCATCGAGTCCAACCATTAACCCTACACTACAAGTTCACCCCTAAACCATATCCCCCAACATCACATCTAAGCGACACTTGAACACATCCAGGGATGGTGACTCAAGCACCTCCCCAGGCAGTCTGTTCCAGTGTCTGACCACTCCTTCCGTGAAGAATTTCTTCCTAATGTCCAGCCTAAACCTGCCCTGTTGCAACTTGCAACCATTCCCCCTGGTTCTGTCCCTAGTTACCTGAGAAGAGACCAGCACCAACCTCTCTACAATGTCCTTTCAAGTACTTGTAGAACATGGTGAGGTCCCCCCTCAGCCTCCTCTTGTTAATACCATGCTGTAGTATAAAGGGTGATAACATAAGTTTTATTGTGCAGGGGGGTTTGTGTTTATGTGGTTTTTTTAAAAAAAAGCTTACTTGACAAAAATATACGCCTTATGGAAAGGTTCATGAATATTACTAACTGCAAACCTGCAAGATCAGGCCATTGTAATTGAACCGCAATTATAGAAGTTGCAGAAGCTACAGATGTTAAAAGAACTTAAAAGAACATAAAACTAAAAAAGATGTGTGGGGAGCATAACATTGGCAATTAGAGAGGCCAGTAAATGACATGGGGATTTTTCTGGGTTTTTTTCCAAGGCACAGAATCCCAGAGGAGGTGGCACAACCTGCAGGCAGCCATGGTGTTCTTCTGCAGCAGCACCCAAGTCACTCCCCACCCAGAAGCACCCACTACCCATATCCATCTCTTAAATATACCCCAGACACCAGGGGTTTTCACTGAAGAGGAGAAAATTCTCTAATTTTTACACCAGGCCAAAAAGTTCAAATGTAAAAGGAGAATTAGCAACAGAACCTGTACATGTTGCAAATGAACATTTCTTTTGAAGCAATTTCAAATAGCATCTTCTGCTCCAGTCCATTTGAGTCATTGTCCATCACAGGCAAGAACACACAGGAACAAATCAATTCTTCACTTGTTTCTCTATATCCTGTAGGGCAGAACATGACTACACTTCTAAATAAAAGCCTTGAGAAAAGCCTGTTCCAGTGATTCACTCAAATAAACATGCCAGCAAAGGTTTACATTCCACCAGTTGAATGTAAAAATAAATAGCGATTATAAATCTCCAGGGGGAAAAAAAAATTAACACATTGTTCTTTAGTTTTTCATAAACGTATTCATGCACTCTTATCAGACACACAAAATGCTGCACAGCTCCGCGAGCTACACTAACAGGAGAGCTAGAAATCCATTAGGTAGAAGTTATGGACTCCACATGACGTGATTCCTTCAAATATGCAGATATAGGAACACATCTTCAGCAAAAGCCCACCAAAACAGG
Source organism: Apaloderma vittatum (assembly GCF_000703405.1). NCBI lineage: Eukaryota > Metazoa > Chordata > Aves > Trogoniformes > Trogonidae > Apaloderma > Apaloderma vittatum. The sequence continues at coordinate 46,094 of NW_009736001.1, read as the reverse complement.
TACTCCCTTACATTAAAAATAAGAACAAACAAACCTCGTGACAAGTAATCATTGAGATACTGTTCACATCTATCCTGTCTAAAAATGCTTGCCTTCATGTCTGCAGTGAAACCCAGACAGACTTATTTAAAATTTTTCAATTTCACAGTACACGGACAAAGTTTCAAACTGTTACACAGATAGGACAATACTTCACAGAAAAGACTGTCTCAGCTGTATTGCCGCCATTTGAATTACCTAACAGCAGATTTTTTCCCAATACATTTGGAGATCCATTTTGAAAATCTACAGGATTACAGTATGGTGTCACTGACAGTGTCTACAGAGAGCCCTAAGGCAGGTATTAAATTATTTTTATCCAATCCTAACAATGTGGCAGCTTCTGTCACTACAAGCGTGGGATGGTTAGCTTCCGATAGGATTAGGAAAAGCATGGGAAAGCAAACATTAGTAATGCATCACAAGGAATTCAAACCATCTAGAGTAGGAATATGGGGCAAAAGAACAACTTCAATAAATCTCAACTTTAAAAAAAAAAAAAAAAAAGGAAAAACCACAACAACCCAGACACACCGTAAGTGGCAGCTGATTTCAGAAACATCCTATTAAGGCCAGTGAGACCCATTACGAAGCACGTTCGTGCTGCTGCTGGCGGGTGGGAGCTCTCCTCGCCCCTTCTTTGGAAATGTTGGCTTTCAGCAGGCGAGTGAGTCCCTCGCTGCAGCCCATCCTGCAGCTGCACACATCTGCAAGTGCAGGAGGTGAGAAGGAGCAAGGGGAGGACAGAAGAAAGACGAGTCCTTCCAGGGCTTGCACGGGGTCATGCCAGGCTGGCCCGGCCACACCCTGAGCAACCAAGGCAAAAAAAAAAATTCAGTTTTGCTAGGAAAAACACAGGTCCTGTCCAATACTGCTAAAACAGCAACTGTCAAGAGAGAGGGCTGAGCTCCAAGATATCCAAATGAAAAACCTCATCCCACTGGCTTGAATAGTTACCCCAGATAGCTATTCGTTGTTTTGAGGAAAAATACACTGGAGTTTTATCTAAAATATAAACTTTATCAGTTACAAGCAAGCTTAAAATCCACCAAGAGACTCCCAAGTTAGGTTCGGATGTAGTTTGACTCTTATTCCAAGAGATGCAGCAGAAATATCTGAAGTAACTGCAGTCGATCTAGTTACTACACATGGCACAGTTTCCTTTTTTGGCATGACTTATGTAAAGGGAATTGAAGATGAGCTTCTGCAGTCCTGGTGCCCCACAGAAGAGAGGCGAATCAAATAAGCTCAGACTGATGCATCCTGTTAATGGATCTTCTCCAGAGCTGTGGCAAATAACCTCCTAATTCATATGTAAAGCTGCTCTGTTGAACTAGTTCTTAAGAAAAGTCACAAATGGTTATCTAACAACTACTTACAAGAAAACTTCCTGCCCAGTTTCAAATACTTGGAAAACACAGCATTATCGGCATGTTATACCAAAAGGTGTTGAAACTCAAATTAAAGAGATCCACCATCCAATACATCACCTTGGTGTTTGGGTAAAGAATAATTAGCAGTTGTAGTTCTGATTTGGTAAACAGAAAGATCTTCTCTTGACAAAGAAACGCTTCCAAATTTAAAGACACATATTTTTACACTCTTTCAAAAAGTACCACATGCTTCGTAAGATGATGACCCAAAAGGACTTCCCCATCACCAGGGTCTTTGAAGCATTAGGAGAACAGTCCTCCACTGCACAGGGAAAACACTGCACAGCAAACCCATACTCAGCACAGGATTGCAACCACCGAGTTTATTCAGCAGTCTAAGATGCACACATTTGTAACACGTTACTAAGAAATTTCCATACATTATCTCCAGATAGATTGGTTGCACACTGCGTACCCAAAATAGCTGGTAAGATTCCCTAGAAAAGCTGTCAATAGTAGCACAAAGCTTACACCAGAAGAGAAGCGACACCTAACATGCCACTCACTCAGCTCTCCTCTTACGGTGCAATAGGGTCTTCATTTACAGTCTCAGGTTGGTTTCAAACACAAAAATACCTTGATCGTAAGTATTCCTCATGACTCCCAGGATTTCTGACAGATTTGGTATCAGTAAAGCCCAAGTAAAGGCTTTCCTCAGATCTACACTCAACATATAAAGCTCTCACACCACCAGTCTCACCCCAAAACCCACCTGTTACTTGAGGGCATTTCTCCAGAGGGAAGTGTTTGCTTTTACCCAAAAATGCTCCCTGTGATCCCTGCACCAGGCAGCGGGCTGCAGACACAGTTTCACTGAGGAGAGGATGGGAATATCAACGCTGCACGAGGCTCCAAGGGAAAACTACCTTCACCACATCGCCAGCACAGGGTGTGCCCACAGGCCTGGTGCTCTGCTGCTTTCCCCACTCAAACATGTCACTTAGTTTGGTGCTATACAAGATGCAGAAAATTAATTTTAATATGCTGCAAATCAAATCTTAGCTAACTGTGCATGGTAATTAGAGGAAAACTATTACAGCCCATATGAAGGGACCATTTCAGGAAAAAGAAATGGTCGTCATTACTAACATCAGAGGTGGATAAAGAACATCAATGTAACTGAAAAAAAACCCACCCCTTCAAAATAAAGGTAACTTAACAACAAAAAACCCTTTAGGTGAGTGATGTGACCAATCTGCACAGGTTCTGAAATCTTCCTCCCTGCAGCAGGCAGGGAGGGGAAACATCAGAGAGAGCTGCAAGGCCCTGGGGTGACCTTACCCTCTGAGCAAAACCAAAGTAAGCTCTATTCCAAGTCAGTTCACACCAAGAAAAAGCTTTCTTAGTGAATTAGAAGACTGATTTGGCTGTATAGTAACGAACACAAAATCAATCTAGCTAGTGAGAATATTGTAGGAAATCCCATCTCAGAAAACGTATACCAGCATGTGTGCTGTAACTCAAATTCAATTGAATTTCATTTTTTATTTTCCATTTTAATTGAACTGAAATTCCAATTCAAATTCTCATTGACATTCACTAATTTGCTGACCATTGTGCCTAGATCTGGAAGAAAAGGGGAGAACAGCAAGAACAGCTAAATCCCATACTTGAAGAAATTACTGGCTAAAGCTGACTTTCTTCTTCCAGAATGTTTTGTGGACTTCAAAAAGTTTGTAAGTATAGCTTACATTTGAGAAATATAACCTAAGGCTTTCAAACAATTTACCTTTAACCATAGCGGTTAATATTTTCTTAATCGTGCTCACCTTCACAGCGCCAATACCACACTGCAGGACTCACAAAGGGTTGTTTTATTTTTTGCTGCTGTATTTTTGTTAGGTTCATTTCACAAACCATCTGCTTCTCCATAAAATACAGACAGAATGGGATAGCTGCCTTAAAAGAAGCTCAAGTAAAAGGTTCTACCTTCTTCCTCCTTCCTTTCAGGCCTGAGTTGGCAGATGGTCAAGAGGATGTTTATAGTAATAGAGGATGTTTATCAACCAACCTTCATGGCTTAAAGAGGCTGGTGCCTTAATAAAAACATTTGACAATGCCTTTTAGCAGTCAAAGTATTGAATGTGTAATACATTCAAATAATTCTATTTAAAAAGAACACTTGGAAAATACTGATCCTGAACTCACATCTGCAAAGCCCCGAAATACAACCTTTACTCAACCTTAATTCAAGCATTACTTGAAGTAATTATTTTTGAGTAAGCCTCAGCAACACGCATGGAGTGAACAGTCCCCAGTGACGTCCAAGTTTGAGAATGAAGTGTTTATGAACACTTGGTTGTCTTTGTATTGCAATTTTGATTAAACATCCTTTTTCTTTTGAATGCAGAAAGTGAGAGCTTGGTAAACTTGTTAACCAGACCACGGACAGACTTGCATAAACTTTACCTCACCAACCACACGAAAACAAAAACTGTGCTGGCATGCTGGATTTGCACAGGTTACAGAATACTGTTCAGCATCATAGTCCAGGGCTAATGCATATTCTGTGTATAACTTCCTTACTGGAGTTTCCAAGCATTCTCTCCTTATCGCCCTCTTGCGAAACAAGAACTATGTCATTTCAGAGAGATGCAGCAGAGGGAGGCAAGCTGAGGGTCAGAGGGTCTCTCATTGGCCACACCTGGCCCCCGGGGGATCCCTCAAGGCAGCCAAGGCACAGCCCAGGACCATACACCTCCATACACGTGGGTTAACCATCACCACTACGGAATCATACTTTGGTTTGTGCTGTTACATTTTTCACAAGATAGCAGCTAATCCTTCAACTACTCACTACTGGAAAGGGATTGTCCTTTTTTATTAAAAAAACGAGCAAACAAAAAAAAACAACCAAAAAAACCCCCCACAAAAAAACACAACCCCGAAATAAAACATCCAAAAAACCCAAAACCAACCCAGGACACACTGAGGCCCGCATGCCCAAAAGGACACACTCGCTTGAGAAAGCACTTGGACACACACACCCAAGTGACACACAAAATCCTACTTTTCCCCTTCAGGGTTAAACCGTCAGAGAGAGACGCCAAGCTTGGGGCAGTCTGGAGGAAGCCCAAGGGTCGAGACAGGAGTCTCAGCTTTTCCCATTCTCTGAGCCCCTTCCCAGGCTGTCACGCACGGGCCAGCTGCTGACCTGGTCACCCAGGTCAAGAGAGCCAGCTCAACTAGAACAAGAAACAACTTCCAGTCAAGTTTGCTGAACGGCCACCAGAATGCCCACGCTAGCAAAGCTCTACGTGGGCAAGTGCAGAGGAGGACAAGATCACATGTTTTGGTGGTAACTCCGTCAATTCAGGCTGGACTGAAGTTGCCAGAGGAGCTGCAGTATTCACCATCTACATTTCCACAACTCATTTTCCCAAGTTTCTGCTTCTGTTGAGAATTTTTATTATCTTATGCCAAACAACACCTGAACCAGATCTGTTTTTTGAACAAGATCCTCTTTCACCACGTCACCAGGTACAGCAGGGCCTAATCCAGCACATTCAACAGACAGGCATTAAACCGGACAAAAGGTCGTCTCCTTTGTTAAACTAACAAAAGTACATCTCTCGGACCAAGAGGACTACAACCCCCACATAAAAATTAATAGAGGCACTGCAAGTTGAAACTTCAGGAGAGGGGTGACAGTACCGGTTATAAAGGGTAAGTAAACATTTCTCACATTTGAGACAGCGCAACTGATTCCCTCCTGCCATGTACTTTTTTTTTTTTTAAATCAGTAAATCCAAGTCCTGTAACATATTAACGAAGGCTTACTATGCACTGAGCTGACCATTCACCAAGTGACTATTCACAAAAGTGTCTACTGAAAATTTCCAGCTTTCAAAGATGTTAAACCATACTATAGCTCCTAAAAACACCCCTGATACTAATTTGTTTATTATTTTTGTACATTTTTATATTATATAAATACACATCTGAAAATAGATTTCTAAAAGAAAAATACCATATATAGAAAGCCATAAAACGATGATACAGGTGACATGTTTGGCAACTTTGAAATTGGATTATAAGCATAATTGTCACATCTGCAAGGCATACTAATTGTAAATATCCAATATATTTTGCTCTAGGGAACAAATCCCTGTTTTTAAAACAAGGGAATCAAGAGTATTAAGGATTTTTAATTGTCTGTGACCTAGCAAGGATAACTAGTATACTTCTCAGAGGATATCATTCTTACTGATTGAAATACCAGTAATTTCCCTGCAGACCAAAGCAGATCTTATCAAGTGACTACTATGCCCTGAAGAAGCCATAAATTAATAATGATATGCAGCGACTTGATACTGTATGTATGTATGGGGGAAGGAGAAAGGTAGAAAAAGAATACAAATGATGTCAACGAATTGCAATTTGCTTCTGAGCAGTAAGCTATCCCCAATTTCACCAGCAACAGACAGATGAAACAGGTAAGTGATTTGCAGGCTGCCGTGCAAAGATATGCAGCTCTTAAAAGAAAATTTCCATGCAAGTCACATCATGTCAACACCCTAGTTTCTAGAAGACATCATTAGCTCTCCAGTTAGTGACAGCCAAGTTACATCTTTTAAAAGAGTGACTCGGCTTTATACAGGGAAGTAAATTAATCTGTAGATTTTAAGCCTTGTAATAGAAGGAATAGAGAGCACAGCTGCTGCAGTAGTAACAAAGATACAGAAGGCTACCTAAGCAGCACATGCACTTTATCGGGGAACCAGAAACCTGGAATCTGTTCTGTGGATCAAAATACATACCCATACAGACACCTATACAGGTCTGTATTTATTTGTACCTCTAAAGAGAGCAACAGATGAAGACAGAAAAAAGCAGGTATGCACAAAACAAACAAAGAAAAACAGTCAAAAAGTTGTATTTTCATATTTCAAAGTTATAGCAATTGTATTGAATTGGATTGAAAACATTCCTCAAGTACACTCAGTGGAGCGCTGACAGCAGCAAGAACCATTACTTATGTTTGAGAAGTGGCATGTATTTGAAGGAACTTGACTCTCCATTGTACTAAAAGAGAATACAATAGGTTTAGTTAAGTGAAGAACAAAGAGACGTACCACGACGCCACAAACACTATGCATTTGAAGAAAATGCCACCTTTCTTAACTAAACGAAGAAAAAAAAAAAAATATTGTGTTTTCTAGGTGCAAAGTCCACAGCACATATAAAACAAATTGACCCTCAAATCTTTTAACTTTTCTCTATTTTATTGCTTACACTTTTAATGCCCGTTTCCACGTGTTTCATAACCAGTGCTTGATGATGAAACAGCATTTCATTTGTTCTGTTCCAAGGGCAACAAATGCAGGGAGTTAGTGTACAGAAAGCATAAGGAAATACCAGATGAAATTTCCAAACTCAAACGTGAACTTTGCCAAATAGATCCAAGTACGATCTCCTGGTTGCATCCTGCTGTCAAGAATGCTTGATCCCATTTATGGCAAGACAGATTTATCTTTTTCCAGATTTTTTTTTTCCATATAATTAAGCTACATTATATTGCCTTAAATCCATGATCTTTCCTAGTTTTACCAGATTTCCTCAAATGTAAATAAAACGCACACTGTCATCTTTTTTTTACCTACAGAATAAAATACAAACATTCAATCAGTGACTCTTTTTGCAGGGCATTGCAGGACATTGCCACAGATCATTTATATCGACTCTTTCTCCTTCGGACTAGGTGAAAGAAGGGAAATAATTATTTGAATTTTCATACAATCCAATCAGTTTTGCTCAAATATGTGCATTAATACAGGCATTACTGTTACAGTAGGGAGAAAGGTCAAATATGAACAAAAAGTTAAATGACACAAGATTATTTTAGCATCAGGCTGATTGTGTCGTTCTAGCCTTTAAAAAAATGACATCAATTCAAAATGCATCCTTCTGCCATGCAGGCAATACAGATAAAAATTCCTAATTCCAACTCCAAACAAAAAAGCATTAGAGTAGCTGGCAACCACAGTCTTTTCTCCCACAGGCTAAGCAGAAAAGTCCTAGACTACAACAGAACACTGAAATCATAGCAGCAAATATTGCAGCTCGTGGACTTTGCAAGTGCCGTAACTTGATGTCTTATCTCAAGAGACTACAGGAACCGAACATACAAGGTATGAATACACCGAAGTCCACAGAAGTTGGTGAAAAACACAAACAAAAATACTGTTTCTAATAATGCAGAGATAAACAGGGAACTCTGGCAGACAGCAGTATTTAAGAAGTAAAGTTACAAGCTGCTTTATATGTACTTTGCTCAACATAACTAATATCTCATGTTACCAGACATGCCGTCCTGCCTGGCTTTACACACCTGCAGCAAAGCAAAGACTGTATTTGCCCAAATTACTTCTAGTTGCACAGCACCTGTATTCATGCCTCTGAAGCTCTTTACCTACCACGTGCTGATCTTGCCGGTACCAGTCAAGCCACTGGTGGGGATCAACACATTCTAGGCCAAGCAGGAATTCAGAAACACTTAAACATGTAACAGAGGAAAGTGACAAGAAATGCACAGAAACAAGTCTACAAACCAAGATCAAGGGAAAAAAATAATACCTCTCTAGGGGAATGCTAGGGTTCAGATATGAGGTATTTGTACACTGCAATGTTTCTATAAATAAAAGTCTCTGATCTTTCTTTCCCTCTAACTTACAACGTGCTACACGCCGTTACCTTAAGTGGTACTCCGAGCTCAGAGAAAAGAGGTAAACCTGTAACCTGTAAAAAAGCAGGTTAAATTGGAGTTAGTTGTGAAAGAGTATATGGGGACAGCTACTTCCTACACACATGTGAAGACTAAACCATAGGTAAGGCCTCCTGCTTTTATGAAAGAGCTCATAAAAGGTATGCTCCAAGAACCAATCACCACTTGAACATGACCTTTATAAAAAGTTTTATTTCCAGGTCTTGTGAGAAAGAGATAAGTGAACCTTTGCACTTAACTTCTGAAACAGGCAAACAACAGGAACTACACGGCGCTTGTGTGAATATAAATTAAAGGCTGTTTCAGGTTTCTGGCTTTTGTGGCTGGAAGAACTGGTCGCTCAGCTTATGCCAGACTAAAACTAAATAAAGGGTTCAGGTACAGATAATTCCCCTGCTTTGGAATGAGGAAAGTCAGTGTCCCAAAAGGCTTGCCAGTTGTTCTTCACAGTCTCAATAATGTCTCAAAATCAGAAGACAAGCCATTAACAGTTCTCAAACCGGCTTCCAGAAACAAGACAAGTTATTTTTCACCTGTGAATCCTTAGGTTACAATGCTACTTAACCCTCAACAAACCACTGCTTAAAAAATATAATAATTCCCAGATTAAAAACAAAACAAAAGAAAAGAAAAAAGAATCCACCACCACACACTAACAGGCTCCTGCAATGCTCATCAGCAATTTTACTTATAGGAATATTCTTACTGAAGTTAACCAGACTGTTCACAAATTAAGGAAGTGCCCTCACATTGTTACAATCAGGAACGAACATTATTCTCAAGGAAGACAAAGTTCATCTTTCATCAAAGGAAAGGTAACTTCTCCATGATCTTAAAAAAAGTCAGCTATGGAGAAAAAAAAAAAAAAGAAAAAAAACACAAAATCCAAAGTGAAATATTCTTGCAATATTCACCTGCTTATCCATTTGTCTTGCACAAGTTGACTCATTCATTCTAAGCAAATATGAAAGGTGATCACAGAATTACCATCCTGGATTTTGACCACCCAAGTACACACTAAGTAAAAACATCTCAAACTCCTCCCAAAAAAACCCTGTAAATCAACAGATAATAAGCAAAAAGAAGTGTACCCGACTTGCAAAAACTCTCATGAAGTTCTGTTTTGCACACCTGACGTTGTCTGGAGTACCTTTAACACATTCATTCATTCCTAATACATTGTACCAGCTATTCTCTGCTTTTAATTCTAGTTAAGCTCTGCTGCTGACAAGATAAAATAAGATTTCTGCCGAACTGTACACAAAGGAAAATATTTTAAAACAAACTTTCTTTTTCTGTTTGGTAAAAGGAAAGCATCTTTGCTTTTGCGTCAGCCCTAGACAATTAGAATATTAGGAAATACTGGGAATTTTTAATAACTTCCAGATACTCTGCTCAGGAAATTCTACCTATTTTTAAATTAATTTTTAGAGATAGAAATCAGACACTTTCAAGGTGAGTTTTTCCTTTCTTCCAACATTGCTTACATTGTACTAAGACAGTGGTATTTAGTCCCACCCGACAAGAAATAGCATGAGATGCATCCAAAAGCATCTTAATAAGACCAAGAAAGTCACATTCATAAAAGTAACTATTTCAGGTAAACAGCAATGCATAAACAGGAGTGTGCAAGGAATAAGAGAAAGATACGTATCAGCAACCGCACTGCAATGTTGTTTCTGCATTACCACTATCACAGAATACACAATGCCCTGTTCCTCAGTACTAATGAGCTCTCTATAATACATAAAAAATATTGCCAGGGTGTCCCAATTCTGTATGCAGGCAGAGGTTGCAGAAGTCAACTAAACAAATTTGAATGCTCTGTACCAGGATTCATACCGGTGAATCGGCAAGAACACATTATCTGTAATAAGATACTTTGAGCATAAAACCCACCCTTCAGGTTTTTTACCCTCTGTTTCTTTAAACCTAGAGCAGGAATTCAATGTCTGTTTTTACTTGAAGATCTATTTCCAATATAATCTGCTTCCATGTTTGAAATACTGAAGGAGAAATGGAATAGACAGATTTTAGCTACCTCAGTTAAAGCATCGGTTAATTCTGGTTTTTAATTTAAAACAAAACAAAACAAAAATCTCAATATTGCATAGTTTTTCCTTTATGAGTACGATGTTTTAGGAAAAAATATAATTAAGTAAACAAACTGAAAAACTTATAGAGTGCAGTTCAAGGAAAATACCATTCTGTCTAAAAATCAGTGTATGGTAGGCCTTTCATGAGAGGCTGAAACCTTATTAACTTGTTTTGCCAATATAAAAAAACTCTTAACTAACACACAAAGCAAGGAACATCACTTCTCCATTCAAATCTCTCCTGGTTGACCTGAGAAACCCAGCAGGCCAAATGAGCAGTGCTCTTTATTGCCTGAAAACAACTTAGGCATGCCTCTCCAGTAAGATTAAATTTATCGATAAAAAGCTCATTTCCAGCAATGCCATGCAGCTACTGGCCCCGGGTGTACGCTCAGAGATAAGCACAGGTCCACTAGTGTGGCATAAGATGGGCTAGAGCAGCCCCACCGGGCTCCCCAGGGCAGCTCTTTGCCCTGGCTCATGCAGGCACAGCTGCACTTCACCCTCTTCTCTCCCCAGCTGGCAGCTACACCCAGCCCTGCATAAATAACATTCAGCCAAAGGCCACTGTAGTCAATATTTTCAGGTTTAGCTTTGCTTTCATGGTAGTGTGTTGTTTGGTTGGGGTTTTTTCCTTCCCCTGATATGTGATTACAGGTTTTTGCCAACTGCAATTTCCTTTTCAGTCCCACGGTCCAGGCAGCTCAGGGTAAAAACAGAGGAGCCAGGAGATATTCTTCTATTCTAAGATAAACCAATGAAACATACTGAGTAGGAGTTTTAAACCCCTGATACTCCCTCAGCATACACCCTGGGTGTGCCCATCACATCAACCAGACCTGGCACTCCCTACAGTTGCAGTTCTGAAAGTCAAGAACAAAAACACTGCGGTTGGACAGAAACGAGGCAACAGCGACTGCCCTTTGAAGATTTTGGAGCAATGAGGGAGCTGTAAGTGGTCCAAGAGGGCTCCTAACTGCACTCGCCAGTCGAAGTTCCCTCTGGTGGACCCCAGAAGCATAACACACAACAAGCACACACATATCTTTTATTTATTGTCTTTGTAAATTCAGGCCTTGATTTTCAAATAGCCAGAATTTCACCAAAAGTCATAGCCTGTCGGTTAGCATGGAACCTCTGCACAGAATGGTTTAGAGTAAACAGATGAGTCACTGAAATCATCGTGTTCCTTGAGATTGTTATGTGTTTCAATTTGCCTTCCTGCTCATGAGAAAAGCAAACAGGTTAGAGAGGCGAATAAATAACTGTTTGACCACAAACAAACCCATGCCTAGATATCAAGCGCCTGTACTCCACTAACCTTTTACAAAGGAAAAAGTTCTCTCTCAGAACAGAGATTAAAAAAATAGCTCCTGCAGTCCTAACACCGTTTACATCAAAATACTTCAATCAGAATCTACATAGGAATTCTAGAAATCTAACTACATTTTTATGCAGGTAATGGGACTAATCCAATAGATTTGGACTATGACAACACCAAAGTGGGCTAGCTAGTGCTGAAAATTAGCTTGAAGCCTCCACCACCTTCAGATTCTTTCCATGCACCATCACACTATGGATGATTTTAACTCCAGAACTACTTAGGATTCTGCCTCTGATTCCAAGAAATCCTGCTCTTCTCCATTTAATAGTAACCTGAAATGTGACCTTATTTTGTTCACAGTCACACTACCACAACCATTCTGCTGTATTGTTATGCATTTCTGCATCCCTCTGAAGAGCTCTTCTTACAGCGTGGTCTCTATTCCTGCCGCTGCTCCTGCACTGTCATTTCCCTTATAACAAACAGTAAATAAGAACACACACCTGGAAAGAAAAAGCATATTGAAACTGAAGAGGAAACAGCAACAAGATGTGCCCTTCACCAAGAAGAATGGCAAAATGGTTAGAAGTAACAGCACTCATTTAGAAAAGCAGCTACAATGAGGCCAACTTCTAAGGCATGCAGCCAGACAGAGTTTGGAAATACTAAAGGAGGGGGGAAAAGAAAACAGAGAAGTGGAGGTTTTGTGTTTTGGTGTTGAAGACCTTAACCATCATATGGCTTTTGTTGTTTGAATCAGATACTTCACAAAAGTGTCAGTGAACCAAGAGGTCAGCCTAACCCCCAACCCCGGCTCACATCTAAATGTTTGTGTTTCTCTGGTATTAACAACGTTTATTCCACAATTAAATAATCTGCAGATCAAATATACAGCCCACCTGTAACAAAAATGCAAGCGTACAACAAAGGGGTGTCTTTGTGAGAGACAGGGGCATTCCACAATGAAGATACCACACGGCAGCCCCTCACAAGAGACCTAACATTTTGATTCGCATTTGCTTTCATTTGAGCTTTACAATCTGAAGGTTTCTCAGTATATCCTAGAATGAAGTTTTTCCCAATGAGAAATCCAACACAACGGCTTTATTTTAAGCTGCTTCTTAATTGAAAAACTGGCTAGCACACCCTGGGACTAACACACATTTTCATAAGGAAAAAAAATAAATTTGCACATTTCTTTTTCAGTGGCAGATCTGACACGAACATGACGGTCGGCAAGAAGCCTTCACGGTAAGAAGCTCACCGAAAAGTGGAAAGCATCAGCAGTTTGAGAACTGCCACATTTAGAAATCAAACTCCATTTTTATGAAAAGACATATTGTATCAAACAGATTTTACCTACTGCACGATGAATTAATATTTAAAGATTTAATTACAAGCAAAAACTCTTTAAAATTATTGTCTGAATCTCCGTCTTCCAAAGTTACAGGAATAGATGGGAACACGATGCGTAGTATTACAAGCTTAACATGTATCCACAAGTATATAAAATCTGGACTACGGAAACTTTCGCAATATCCGAGTTCAACAGAACACTTCAGAGCCTTGCCTCAGTCTCCTGTAAAAGACAGGCTCCAGAAATGATGTAAAGGACCTTCTCAGTTATAGACAGACAGATTCTTTCATCCCGTAACCAAGGTTTGAAGGTGGGCATGGACACCCACATCTGGTCACACAGGTGATGTGCTCTTTCTTATTACTTAAGCATCAAAGTATCAGAGCCCCACGTTTCCTGGATTACATTTTTTTTCCCCTGTAACAGTAGCTAACACCTCCCTAGAAATACCAACATAAAATTTACTGCCAATTTAAATATTGTTCTCCAGCTTAACAGCTTCCTTTCTCTTGGCAGGTACGGTTGGCATGGTCCCATTCACACACCTCTGGAAGCTTGACAGTCTTCACTACTCCCCTCTTCGCAAAGGGTAACAAGAGCAATAAAGTCCAACCCAAGGAAAGACTGTAACTGGTGTCAACGAAGCGCTTTGATGGGACACAAGAAGAAAGCCACTTGCTGGGAGTTCACAGCTAGAGTGCTACGGTTTCCCACATTCATGGTCTCGGGCTACGTCCAAGCATGCCCAGACCACCAATCCAGAAGAGAAACTTAGTGACTTACTATTGCTCAAGAGCCCCTTTTGTTTTTATGTGATCAAAAACATACTGCTACTAAATCAAGACAAATAGATTTTTTTTCTTATTTTTTTTCTAACTTTAACCAGTAGGCGTTCCTGCCCTCCTGCAAGTACTAAATTACCAAACACTGAGAGCAATCATCCAAGGGGTAGCAGGGAATTGGGATAATGACACTTTCCAGGTACGTATGTGTAGACCAAGGTTGAGGAAACATTTAGTGAATAATTAAGTATACGATTTTTGACATAAGCAGTCTTAATTTTGACCAGCTGCTCCATCTCTCTTAGTAAGACAAGAGCCAAACATCCAGAAAAGTTTCTGGATATAGACAGGCATTAAGTATCAAACTACAGCGGGAAAGAGGAGTAGTAAATTGGGAATAAAACAAAACTTGTACCCTACTTTTTCAGATAATAAATATCACAGATGTCTTATCTTACCAAAATTAAAGACAATATGAGGTTATCAAGAATGAAGTGAGTGGTTCAGGTCAAGTGGAAAGCACACTAAAGCACACGCAGTCCTCAACCCTGAGAAGTCATTCCCAAGTAATCAAAAGTCTACTAATTTCAATTCTCCACTGGGTATTTCCATCTGCACATTGTCTTGTAGTTAAAAGTATCTGCTGTGACTTTCATTCCCAGCACTCGGCAAACCCATGAACTCTGAAGTTCAGTCTCGATCACGTTCTCCACAACTACAAGTGGATCCAAAGGTCTTCCAAATCTGCATCCTCACAAGAGATACCAGAGATCCAGTGCTAGTCCCAAGAATCTAGAAGCCTTCCTTCCTTACACAGAAACAAAATGCCAAAACGAACACAGAGCTCCTGGTTTACTGGACAGGACAGAAACACTGAACACATAACCACAGGCTGCCTAGAGAGTTTGTAGAAACTCCACCCTTGGAAATAGTCAGTATTTACCTCTAAAAAGCCCTGAGCAATCTGGATTAACTTCATATCACAACGTTGAACTACATGACTTCCAGTGGTTGCTTCAAACTTTAACACCTTCACCTTCTGAATTTTGAAAGCCCACGATAAGAATGTGTTTCCAACAACCTAAATCTATCTTTCTACTAGCCAGGTTATTAGCAAACTCACTTGTAACTATATTTAATATTCCACTCCATTTTCTTCTGCTAATGCCTTAAAAAAATGCAAGTCAGACTACAAAAATCAAAACAGTCCTAAGTTTATCGCTACAATCACTAGTTATGAGCCTTACCACATCAGTGGGTTTTCCTAGCTTACTCTTACTACATTCCTAACAGATACTCTCTTCGTCAGGCAGCACCAGTATACATCAGAAAGGCAAGAGCAACATTAGATCTGATTTAATTAATATCAAACGTTGCACAAGAGATGAAGAGACAAGAAGAAAATCAAGATGCAAGATTTCTCATTTTTGGGCAAGTCTTCTGATTTCTATCATAATTAATTAAAAAAGTAACCATTCCTAACTAATTTTCTCCACACTCACTGTATTAATAGTTTTTTATTACTATTGAAACACGCATTTTGTAAATTCCAAAAAAGAAAAAGACTAAAGCAATTCTGGAAACACATCTTAGGCACTTAAGTCATATGTCAAACATGCACTTTATCTCAGTGCCAAATCCCAATACTATTTCAAGATGCAACTATGAATAAAACTCTCTCTTTTCCTGAGGTGTCACATTTGCTATGACCATACACTTCAGCTTTAAGATATACAAAATTACATTCAAACTGCAAATTCATGGGAATAGCGCATCCCAGAAGGAAAAAGTGTTCTGTCAGTACTTGCTCCTCCTCTTAGATTACATCGGTTCAATTGCTGACCAATGTGAAAAAGTCTTAGAGCAGCGGGAAAGAGCTCACCAGTTGTTTTCCTACTTCTAGCAACAAGAAGAAATACTGTCCATATTCCACCTGGTGTAAGTTTTCTCCAAGAAATTAAAATTTTAATTTTAGTATTTCTGAGAAGGTCCATGCACTGTTCCACAAAAACTGTATCATTACCTTGAGTTTTGCAATTAAAATCAAACGTAATATAAACCAAGAAAGACTTAAGAGTTTTAAACAATGACTACACTAATGAAATCTCTACCAGCACAACTCTATCTAGGTAGCTGCATGCTTTACAGAAAGATGCATGATTTCTCATATATTTTATTTTACTTTTATAATATATACCAGAATAATCAAGTGTGTGTGTATATATATATATCACAGAAAAAAGGAAAAAAAATATTCTGGGAATAGGAGGATATAAGTTTTACTCACTAGAAGAGGAAACACAGCCAGGGAGAGTTATGCAAGGCTTTTAAGTTAGGCAGAAGTATCTTTAGCTCTAAAAAGAAAATAACAGGGAAGTCATCAGAGATTTTGAAGAGTATCTGTTCTGAGGATACTAAGAGCACAACTATAGTGTTCTTCCTCTAAGTAGGAAGAAAAAACTACAAGAGACAGCAGCAACACAATAAGGATTTGGGAATAACAAAAGTTTTCACAGGAAGGTACATGAGGAATTTTGGAAATAGTCTGAAAATGTTCCCCCCATCCACGATTCCCTGCATGTTAGCTTTGTTAGCCTTAGAAAAGAGAAACAAAAAGCACTCTACTAGCGATCCTCCTATATACCCTGAGAATGGCAGAGTCACCCTAAAGCACAAAATCGATAGTACAACCGATGTTTCCAGCAATCAGAAGCAGCACAGAATTTCATCTTTCATTTCATGTATCGTAGTTTCCTATGTCTAATTATCACTTCTCTCCCTTTCTGTAGCAAAACCAGTCACAGTCAGAACACTGAACACATACGTATTTAAAAGACATTTGTGCTGGAAAATGTTTATGTTGCATCTTTAAGTATGATAGCGCTTCTTCAAGCACCAAACAAATAACAACCCGTTCCTCTTTTAAAAATATATAGTCATCTTCCGATTTCAAATGAATTAGCGAAATGAATGAATCAATTTGAAAAAAATTCTTGTTCTCATGCGTATGAGAAATACACATTAACTGGCCATTTCATTCAGCATCTCTACCTTCAACTTGATCACTGAAGAACAGAAGAGAAAAAGTAAGATTAACATGTTATTTGAGAAGAATCTTTTGATGGAGCCTTCGGTTCAAGGAAGGATTTCCTCCATGCATTCTATTTTTCAAAATCTATGAAACAAGGCTCAAGAATCAGCTAATCTTCTTTCTTTCACATGTCAGTTGAGAAATAAGAGGAAAAAATTGCATTTGACTTTGAGCAGCTTAGCTTGCGGGTTCCTCCCAGAGAGAGGCTTGGCTGTTACTCAAATCCATCCAGTGCCCTGCTCTCTCTGAATCTGACGACAAAATCCAAGAGACACATTAGATAATCACAGAGGCAAACAGCAGGAGAAGGATGTGTGCCTGCATAAACACAGCACATCACGATTCTCTCTTTTGGTGAGCTATAAAATCTCACGTAACAAGTTACGCCACCCAACTGTCTACAAGGCAGCCTGTCTTCAGCCACCGAGATGGTAAATTAATGCTCTGACATGCTACACCATACAGACTTCCACCAAAAAAAAACAAACCAAACCCACCACCCTCAAAATTATTTACACAGCAAAGCGTACAAGAGTTATGTCTGAATAGTCACAGGGCAATTAAGAAATGTGAACATCATGCTCAGGAACAGCAGCTACATGAAATACAGGGTGTAGCATAAAAGTGGTTTATTTTATTGTGAAACTTGGTACTCAGATTTCTGGAACAGGAATATTAAAGTGTTCCTCAAAGCATATAAAAATACCACGAGACTGTGATTTTAAAGCACACACAGTTAGAATTAAGCATTATTAAACAGTTCTACTACAATAGTGCATAACAAATTAAATCAAAATAGGGCCTACTTTGTATTAGGTGCAGCAAAACCGAAGCCAGTTCCTGAGATAATTACCTGAACTACCTGTCATACTGCAAGCATTAGGCAATTAATATTGAAACTGCACTGTCTCTGCCAGAGGGAAAGATGCCATACAGTTAAGGATGTACAAGTTCATTTTCTATTGTGCAACGCCTTGTTTGGATTGCTTGTTTCTATCTGATCTGCATAAATTCGGTAAAGTTATCATTTAATTAGGCAGTACGCAAATCGCTAGGTTTCAGTCGGTTTAAGCTGTTGCAGAGCACAGGAATTTGTCGTCTCCTTAGTAACACACACCTGATCCAGAAAAAGACTCAGGCACAGCAGCACAGGCAGGCAAAAGCAATTTCTGGAAGCGACTTTAACTCAAGACCTTACCTCCCAGTGAAGGGAATCTCTGCAAATGACTAAATTCACAGCCTCAGCCTTTTAAGCCTCTCTGACTCCAGCAAGGTTCGGAAGCATTTTCGACCAACATAAGGCAAACCACTACTGGCATCGTGATGGTAAAAACCAAACCGACTCTGCAATTACACCAGGAGCAGTGTTACAAAGGGTGCTCCCTGGGGCTAACCCAAGGCATCTGCGAGTGCTCCCTCACCACACCACGACCTGGTGGTCCTCAAGCACCACCGTCTGAGGAGACCACGCGCAGGACAGTGTTCATCCTCTCGTCCTGGCTGTTAAGCACCACGGCAGCTCCAGTTTCCAGTCCAGTTCCCACACCACCAGCAGCCTTTGACCTCATCTTCCCTTTTGAGGACAACTGGATAAATGCTGGCAAACACTGCTGATAACATGCAAGTCCTTAATGTCTCATGACTACATCTCAAGTTAATTGACAGCGAGGGAGACGAGAAAAATCAGCCCAGGGTCACCATGAGACCAAATGCAAGACAACTCCTCATGCTGCCCTAAGGTGACTTCTCCAAAGCTAACATTTCCCCAGAAATTAAAAGATGCAGCAGGACTGCAGTACAGTCCATACTTCCAACCGCCCTCTGAAGGGACAGCACCTATCCCTGCATATGTAGTTTGAAATAAGAACAGGAGCAAGAAATACAGAGAAAGTTCCAATGATCCGGCTTTGTTGTTGGGAAGCAGACTCAAGCACCACAAACTCCTGCTAAACTCCCTAAGCAAAATAGATATTGCTAAGGGCTTTTCTCATATGCACATGGCTCAGCTTCAGTAAGTTACAACAGATCTTACAATCACGCACTGCTCTAATACTCAAAATTTGAGCCTTTTTTTCAAGAAACAAGAAAGCTGTTGTTTCATCATCCAGCCAAATAACAGAACTGCATTTTTTTTTTCTTAGGCAAAAAAGTTTATTTCTTTCTCAGCAACTAGTATAGAATCTCTCAGTGAGGCTTCCTCAGTTCAACTCTATTATTTCAACACAGGTGTGGGGGGTTTTCCCCCCTGAAAAGGGTGCAGCAGTGTACCAGTGAAAGGCAAGATATTGATTATGACCACCACTCATGATGCGAAAAATTAACTGTCAGGAGAACATTTAACAAATTAGTTCTGCAAACACATGAAAAATGCTCTTTCAGCTCCAATACTCTGAGTTATTTACAACCCCCTAAAATTATCCCCAGGGCCAAATTACTTTACAAAATTAATTAGTGAAAAATCCCAGTGAATCAATTTTTAAATGTATGCAACAACTATAAAGCACATTTTCCCCCTTCTGCTATAAGTAGCAGCTGTCCTATTTATCTTTCAGGCTTTTTATTCCACACTGGGACTGTTAACAAGCAAACTTTGACAGAAGTGGGAGAATGTATTTTTAAGAAGGAAAAAAAAAAAAAAGGAGCTATGTAACTCTCACATTGTTTTGAGCTTATCCCCATAAACACCGTTGGCCAATTCCATTGAACCCTGTGGGAAAATAACACACTAGCATACACTTATAAAAAGTGATTCTTTGAACTTTTAAATACATATATAGATAGATAGATAGATATAGATAGATATAAAGTTCCACAAAGAGTTCCCTTCCTTGCCACCACCTCCCACCCATCCGCTCTATTGCCTGGCAAATAAGGCGCAAATATAACACCCAGCTGGCCACCCTCTGGCCGAGAGCTAGTGCATGAAACAACAGGCAACCAAAACGCTACGGAAACAGTTTAATGGTTATACCAGCGCAGCGCAGTTTTCACACATCACCTCAGTTACCCAAAATACTCTGCTCAACCTGGGGCCATGAAGTTAGGTGGCATTTTCTTGAAGTTATGGCTTATTTTGTGTGTGTGTGTGTGTGCGCGCGCGTGCATATATAAAAAACAGAAAGATTTAGCAACATTCAGATATTTGTGAACTGTAATGACTGCAGCAACAAAGATCCCCAAGTTTTCAAGCTCCCACCACAACGGAGACATCTCCCCTCTCGCAGGGTCTTCAGCGACCGTTCCCACCACCCTCTCCTGGATAAGACGTTAAAACCCCAATCTGTTGAAGTATCAGTGAAATCCCAACATTCACACCCCTAAAGGGATGAAGTCAGAATAACTGAAGCCATGTTACCCAACAGTTCACTATCGCCACAAGCCATAACCTGACAGGCAACTCGTTTCACCTCCACACCCTGTCCTTCTGGGTTCCCTCTCTGCTGGCTGAGCTGACCTGTGCAGTGGCAGAGACGAGGCACTGCACAACTCATTTTGGTGAGGGGTTCTAATCTCTCATTACAGGGTTTGTTGCTTAAAGATAATAGATCAATATTGGCCTCTCCAATATCACAAGTCAAACCCGATGGACTCTGTGAAGAACATAACGCATAACAAAAAAAGGCAACCGACTCAAACAACGCTCACACATACAGGCTTTACAAAAAAGCAAGCAGCAACGGTTTTCAAAGCAAAAAGTTAAAACTTCTCAAGCCTGACTTCCATGATGGAAGTTTCTGACTTACTTAGACAATGTTTTCCATGCTCTGCCCGAGTCCCAGGCCTTTGTTCTAATAGCTCCAACCGATTAGCATTTGGAGCTTGAAGTTTAATAAAAAAGAGCTTTATTTTTCTGAAATATGACAGTTTTAATATTATCTTTCCATTTCAAAAACTAGCACAGGACTACAAGATGAAATAAACAGAAGTAACAAATTTTCCAAGTGGACCCAAGAAATTTTCACAAAATCACAGAATTGCCTAGACTGGAAAAGACCTTTAAGATCATTGAGTCCAGTCATTAACGTAACACTGACGAGTCCTTGACTAAATCGTAGCCCTAAGCAGCACTGTGTCTTCCAGTGAAGAAGAAAATCAGCACACTAAAATTGTACCAATACTATTTAACTGCTCACGAGGAAAAGCTAATCTTTTCCTATTAAAACGTAACAATCATTTCACTTTTAAAAAGCCTTTTTGGCATTTTTCGGTACACGTGAATTTTGGCCTCTGAAATTCCTCAGCTTCACAAGGAAGCGTGCTATTCACTATAAAAAAAAAAAATCAAATCAGTTTTAAAGCCTTACAAGAAGAAATGTTAAACCTGCTGTTGTATCTTACTGAGTTTGTTCTGCAGTCATTCAGCATTGCCCTGAGACATCACTACTCACTACTGCCCAAATGGAAGTTCGCGGTCTTTTGTCAAGTGGCTGATGCACACAGAGATCATTTTTCTCAAACATGTTGAACTTCATGAAAAGAAAAAAGTACAAACATTCTAAAGCAAATTTTGCCATACAGGTGCTAAGACCGTGAATAATTGTCACGTGATAGTGTATTTTCCATCCATTGTCTCACTTCCGTTTACCTGGACTTATCCCATTCAAAAGTGATTGAAACTAATTTGCTTTTAGTGTGGTACACAATTGTTTTGTTACGCTAACATCAGCTACACTTAGGCAATACTGACCATGTTAATTGACGAAACTCAGCACTTAAATTACAGCACTGCATCTCTGTTAGTTATCAAAATAAAGCTTATATGAAAACCTGTTCTGCTGTTGTTTCCCAGAAAATGAAAAAAAAGCATGGTGCAAAGAAGCCAAGCATTACAATATAAATGAACAGGTTGATAAAGTATCTTAATTTCCCATAATTTATTACTGTTACAGTTTAAAAACTCGCAAGAGTCAGGAAGAAGGTAGAAAGCTAACCCAATGAAATGCTAAGTGACAAACTTCTAATTGTCTCTTGGCCACCAGCCTCTGAACTTTGGCACCACTGACAATTGTACAATGACTTGAAATATGAGTTGGTCTCTGCATATAACAATTCTAACATATCAGCCAAATCTTTCATCAAGAATGAATATGCCTTTTGTTTTCTGTAATTACTGTGAACATTGCCCTGCCACTCACACAGATTTCCCTGCTATAGAAAAACTATATACTTTCACAACAGAGTACTCTCTGCTTTTCAATTCCATCAGGAGCAGAACGAGTCCATCACAGCTGAATGCGCTGATCGTTAAGAAAAAGCAGACCAGTCCTACTGCAACAAAGAACAGATTTTGGATGGATTAAAATGTCAATCCATCATGGAATCCTTTTCACCTCCACCTGAAAGAA
Organism: Apaloderma vittatum; assembly: GCF_000703405.1. Classification (NCBI taxonomy): domain Eukaryota; kingdom Metazoa; phylum Chordata; class Aves; order Trogoniformes; family Trogonidae; genus Apaloderma; species Apaloderma vittatum. The sequence goes on along the minus strand of NW_009736001.1, from coordinate 23,903 downwards.
ATCCACAACCCTCTCCCATCCCATTAACCAGGCAGGCAATAAGCATGACAGCACAACAGCAACAGCAGGTCTTGGCGCTCGTTTACTAATAAAATGGACAAGTTTGAAAGAAGGTTTGGAATTCATTCAAGAGAAAAATCCCTATTGCCCTGTTGTCATAACCTGAAAGAAAGAGATTCTGAACATAAAGCCTTCTTTACAAAGTTCAAGCCACATATTTATGGTCTAGTTTACCTCCACTTTCCTCATACTCTCCTCCTTTTTGCAGTTTCTCGAAAATTCTTGTTTCATCACTCATGTTTTCCTTAAAAGAAATGTTTATTCCACATTCCATGCATTGGCATTTATATACTCCAAACAAATGGAAAGGTTTCTTACATCTTTTCCATGCCATAAAGGCCTGCAAAAGTATTGCCAGATACCTACAACGTACTCGAGTCTTACCTTTTTTTAAAAAAAAAGGTGTTACAGTGTCTCTTGCAGCTAAATGCTCTCTTGCATGCAAGATTAATTTGTAACACTTCTAAGTGCTATTAACACTCTGAAGAGTGCAGATAAACCTAAAATGTCAATGAAACATTTTCATGCATGTACCTAAGCCTAACCCCGTAATTCACATTTTTGTGAATTAAATCACGTGGCCAAAGTACAATCTACAACTGCTTACTGGCCTCCAATTCTATCACAGTACACGATCAGATTACAGGATTTCTACCCTTGGCCAAATCTCCTCGTAGAAACAGTCTGTGAAAGACAGTAGTGAAGGTCAATGTTTAGCAACTTAACCAAAATGTGTTTCACTTCAGACAGACAAAATTTTAATGTGCTAAGGAGCAAGGTAAAGAGTTTAGGTTGTTGAGGGGTTGTGGGGGGGGGGGGGAGGTGTTGAGAGGTTCATATACTCAAGTCACTTCGTTTCTTCACTGATTACAAAGAGATTGCTTATATATGGCATAAATAAGTAACACTGCAGTGTGTTTCTCAAAAAAACAAAAAGGTAAATTTGTTGGAGAAAGAATTTGTTGTTCAATGGCACCAGTTAGGGATAATAACGGATTAAAAACAAGATCTCTTGGGAGTAAGTTAATATTTCTACCAAAATCAACCTGTTCCTTCTCTCAACACAGAACTTCAAAAGATGAAAGTCTCCAGTTCATCACAGGCCTCCCACAAGTAAGCCCCCATAAAAGTGATCATTCTCCATCATTACTGTTTTTCACTATATTCCAGCATTGCTACTGACAACAAAAACACATTAGCATGCACATTAAATGCTTGCTAGAGACCTATGTTCAAGCTATCAAACCCCACGTTATTTCTCTGGCAGAACTCCTGCCGAGAGAAGCAGTACCTTGGGAGACAGGCTTCCAACTTCTCGTTTCTACCTCCAGCCTACTACTCAAACCAACTGGGTTCCCTTTTTTGTGGTTTGTTTTTTTTTTTTTAATATCCAAAAAGAGAAACAAAAGCTCTTTCAGAATAATTCCACCTGGTTCAGATGGCATGTTTAACAAATCCACTTCTCTGCCCATCTGTGACTTTTCTGCCGGCAAGCTTTGGTTAAGCAAGTCTTTCCACTACACCCCCAAGAAGTTTCCTACCAAACCCCACAGTTCCCTTTTTTGTGGTTTGTTTTTTTTTTTTTAATATCCAAAAAGAGAAACAAAAGCTCTTTCAGAATAATTCCACCTGGTTCAGATGGCATGTTTAACAAATCCACTTCTCTGCCCATCTGTGACTTTTCTGCCGGCAAGCTTTGGTTAAGCAAGTCTTTCCACTACACCCCCAAGAAGTTTCCTACCAAACCCCACATCAGGTTCTGTCTTCCACAGCTGCCAGAGACCCCTCCTCAGATAAGCCTGCTCAGGAAGTCCTTTTCTGTTGCG
>NW_009736001.1:0-21889 GCF_000703405.1 Apaloderma vittatum | reverse complement strand
AGGGGGGGGGGGGGGAGGAGTAGAGAGAAATCAGTGTCTGAGGTTTAAAACAAACACCCACTCAACTTTAAACTTAAAGGGGCAAAGCATTGCTCTACAGCTGTACTAATTTATAAGTGGTACTGAAAAGCTTGCAAACAATTTCACCAGATACTTGTGCCTCTAAAAAAATGGGGCAGGGGAGGAAGAAGGTAGTACATTTTCATAGAGTGAGTTGCTATACACCAGTTCCAAATGTTGGTAAATAGGGCAAAAACAGTTTAAGTACTAAAACAAAAAACCCCACCCAAACAAACAGAAAGCCACCTAGTCAAAACGGTACATAGATGACCTATACCTTCTTTCTCTTTTTTTTTTTTAAAAAGGTAGATCTGCTTCTTTCTTTTTCTGTTATTGTTTTGGAGGAGCTGAAGATTAAGGGGAAACAAAAGAAATTATGTTTAAATGTAAAGACAGCATTTCAAGAAGAACAAAGCCTTAAGCTTTCACAATGCTGTGAGAATTACATTGCCAATTTTTCTCCTCCTACCCTCTATTATTCTCTGTGATATAATCACATATTACATACAGTCATTAATCAAAAGCTTCTCAAAGCTTTTCACAAACATCTAGTTAGGCCTTGTAAAAAAAAAAAAATAAAAAAGTAGTTTTCCATCCTTCCAAACAAAGAAGACTGACAGACAGGGACCTGATCCAAGACAATGCCGTGTCTCAACCAGAACTTGCGTCTCTCTTCCTCACTGCTCTGCCACCCAGCACTCACCTGCGTGTTCTTTCTGGTCCTCCTCAGCGAGCTCCAAAAACATCTTTATATACATTTAAATGCACACTTTAATACTACTTACTAGATGAATCTAACCACAGATAGGCTGTTTTTCAAATAAGTTGCAGAGTTTTGTTTGCATTACAACCAAAGCACGTTACATAAACTTTTCTAATTGCATCTGAACAACTGCTGCTAAAATCAGTCTGGCTGAAACAAGCTCTGGAGCAGAGCAATGCATGTTAAGAGCTGCAGGAACCAAATGTGCCACAAAGGACATCAGCTTCATTTGAAAAGAAACTTAAAAGTTTCATCTCCTTCCTTTCCTTGAAAGCACACCACATACAAAACACTCCCATACAACAAACAAACCCAGGCTCCATTCCAACAATATTCTGATGAATATTTGGGACCTTTAGAGATCCCTTCAACTTGCTTACAGACAGGGATGGCCCAGATGAGACCTAACTTATCAAGGGTAAATTCAGCCAGGTGGAGAGCCAAGCCAGCCTACCTTCGACAGACGGCACTTGCACAATCCCTGCGGCTGAAATTGGAAATGGGGGGAGAGGGAACTGTTTCATGGTGGGATAAGCACGTGGCCTATTTCAAAGAAACCTTTGGTGTGTCTTGATACGGTGTTTTTCTCTGAGAATTTGAGCAGTCCTACTGTGGTGGCATGTACCCACAGGCACAGACATCTCACCTGCACATTGGTATAACATGGAGAACTGGAGGGTAACGCTCATGAAAGTATCGAACACTTTCAACCACATCATCCCTCTCACTCTCATAAAACTTTCTCAAGATGGGCAGAAAGTAATCTCTAATAAAGCTTTGTATAGACAGACTCTCCTTTTCACTGTTCTATAATGTTGTATACTTTAAAAAGAACCACATGCCCAAGAGTAATTTACCAGATATTAAACTTAAAATTAAAAAGCAACACCCTTTTCTTTATGGTAATCTGACAAAGAAGAAATTAATATTAATCAAACTTCAAAAAAAGGCATAATAAAATTTAAAACATTCATTACACTATAGTCCAAGCTATTATTAAATAGGTAGCATTGCAACTGAAAACATATGCCAACTGAGAGTTCAGAAATATTTTTTATAATAAATCCAAATGCAGTTAAACCTTGGTAAGACACAAGAAGCACAAGGAAACATGAAAAGCTTATGAAGAGGAGCATCTCAGAACAAGCCTAAACATCCAATCCTTATTTCATTCCTCACTGCTCCTTATCTGTTTTCAGGTAGAATCTCATACCTGTAGAAAATACAGTTACAAGTAAACCACTACACAAAGGCAAATCTCCCACCTTTACTTCCAAAACTGGCACCACCTCTGAGAGAAACCTGTCCGTTATGAATACTGGGGGGAGGGGTGGGTAGGAAGTAACTGGTGTCCATCTACACCAAGAGAGACCAGATAAGCCTGGACATAGCCCTGCCTTGTTAAACACCATCCAAAAGTCACTTCAGTCCTTTTAGCTCATAACTAAAGCCCTGTTTCCTCCTAAACCAAGTGACAAAACAGTGGACTCCTAATGCAGCAGTACATTCCACACAAGTGACTGAGCACATTTCATTGCCATTTTTTAAAGTAGGGTAAGAACACATCATGTTCAATAATCCAATTATGAGCATCTGCACCTGCTTCGCAGTAGCACTCATGTCTACACTCTGGAAAATTATTTTTAGCACATTCATTTAGAAATCATCCCCATCTTTTCTAGTTCACAGCATCATGATGTGCTATTCTGTATCAATCACAAGATTTGGTTATCTAAAGGGCTGGACAAATTCAGCAGTTTACGCTAGAAAAAGTAATTTTGTGGGGTTTAAATTAATATGAACATTAAGGAAGACAAAGTCAAGTTCCACTTTATAATTACTCATTTCTATGTACATGTGTTGACATTTTTCAGCATATGGCCATTTTTTCTAACGTAGAGCCTCAAGTGAAATTTCACCGAAGTGACTTAAACTGTTTCCCAGCACTGATGCTTTACTCTTATCTCTCCCAGACATTGGACTGCAAGATTTCCTGATAACCACCCACTTGGAAGCAAGGGACAGAGAAACCGACATAAATCTAGAGACATTCTGCCACTCTTACTTTCCAAATGAGTGAAAGAAGCTCTACTGAATAGCCTAAACACTTTTTTGTTTTGTTTTTTTTTAAGTACAAACCAGAAAGGAGGAGGACACACATGCAATATTAGCCCTATGCTCTTGCACCTCTTGGAACCGGTCACACAGGGCCCCTATAAAAGGGTCTCCTTCCCTTAACCACACCTGGATGTTGTGACTTTTTGTCTGGTTTACACCTTGCTTTCGGCAGCTGATGAGTGCCCATTCTAAACAGACACACACACACACACACACATCCCCCCCCCCGCTGATGTAACTGTTCATTAAAGAAATACTGAATTTCACATCTACTTCTGGTTTTAGCCTGGCTCCAATTTCAAACTATTGCACTAAGGAACAGTCCAAGAACTTGCTATCATCAAACCTTTTAATAAGGTAAAAAACCATGAGAATATTAAACGCAATGGCATTCACAAAACAGATGAGTAAGTATGGCAATTCACAAATTCACAAATGTAAACAAATACAGGACATCCTTTCCATAAGGAAGCCAAGGAACAAACAAGTTACACAATGCATTTTATAAAAAGCAACATCGAGTTTTTAGTGAAGGCGCATATACTATGGGCATATGGCAAGCAAAATAAAATTCCAAAGAAGAATATATTAAAAAAAATATGCAGAAAATGCTGTGTGTCTTATTATGATTTCAATACAATTCTTTTATGTAACTTTTACTTGAACACATTCCCTGAAAAATACATTGCAATCAGCACAAAATAATAAGCACATGCTGTGCTTATCATTACTTTTGAATCACTAACAAACTTTTTATTTTAATTGCATAATCTCTAACAGACAATAAAGTGTTATCTTATGAATTTCTTTAAACCAAAAAAATATACCACCCTATCACAGCTCTCTGCTTTCTGGAAATAATGATCAGATGCAGAAAGGAAGTTGATGCAATGAAACTGCAAAAAATAATTCAGGTTGTTTTTATAAAAGGAGAAGGAAGGAAGGAAAAGACCTATTCAGAATTTGGAAACTTTTCTAAAAGGTTTCAGAACACAAACTAATTAGGCTTAATTTTTATACAGCTAGATTGTACTATTTTGAGAAGACATGCAAAAGAAAGTTTCTATGACACCATAAGCAGTGAAACACTGAGACTTCCCAACTGCATCAGGGCCATCCCACCACCACACCGGCTGGCAGAAGATGCTGCATCTCAGCCACACTATCTCAAGCGGCCCTCGCGCCCACACTAGCGTGAAATAAAGCAGCAAGCTGGAGCACTTTGCCGCTCAGAGGAGAGACCAAAAAAAACCCAAAACCACCACCACTGAGTCTGTGCATGTCCATGAGCTAATGCAATTCACTGCCTACATCCCAATCTATTAGTATTACTGCTAGAAATGCTTCAGCAGAAATAAATGACATAGCAGGAGAGCAACTTCAGGTCACCTCCACCACAAAGTTTCACCTTACACACAGGATCTTGTTTTTACCCTGGGCTGGAACGAAAACTACGTGGCACATTCTCCAACTGCACGCGCTGTGGGAGTTGCCTTTGGAACACAATGCACATTGAGAAAAAGGTCTGGAATCAGTCAGTTCCATAACCTACCACAAAGATCAAATCTAATTTTTGGTCCAGGTTTTAAACTTCATTTTAGGACTTCGCCAGATTTTAGCTAAATTACTTTTTTGCTCGTGGTTTAAGAACAATGCACTTCCACTAGGGAAATCAGACTCCGTATTGGAAAACTACGTGGTACGAAATGGGATATTTAATGAAAACATTATATTCTCAGACATTTCAAATCCCATTGCATTCATGAAATAACTTACATGACTTGCCCTTCACCCCATCTTCCATGCTCACAAATTGCCTTACACAACTACCACAAAATTTTGGGTCAAGGAACACCATGACTTCAATATGATTCCCTCTCGAGATAGCAAACCAAATGGTGAATTACAAAGCATTGAGTAACTCTGAAATCCTACTTAAAGACAGTACCCAAATAACAGAACTACCTAACATTTACTTTCAAAATTTCCTGCTTACTCAGCAGACTACTGAAATGCTTCATCTTGTTTTATTTGTGAAAGAAACCACCCACAAATTTCAAAATATTCTGGAAAAGGTTGAAGTGTCTAAACAAGAATAAACATCGAGCAACTGTTGGTTTTTATTTTTCAGCATTTCTACACTGAAAGACTAACTTTATCTCTTTTTTTTTGAGTAACAGACTCAGCAGTGTTGATTTTTCCTTCTACTTTTTGTGGCTTAATCCTGGCATCGAAAAATTTCATCCAAAGGATGGCATTCATGCCACCAACCCACATACACTTTTTGGCAGGTTACTACGAAGTCAGCGCTCCTCACAAAGCGGCTCTGTGCTACATGGTGACCAATGCCAACAAAATATTACCCCAAAGCAAAGCCTGGTATAGAAAATGTATGCAAGCATCAGAATTCATACTCAGAAAATTCATTTCTCTTGATGAGTAACAAAGTCTTCAAAGCCCCCCTAACTCACAAAAAAATAAATTACCTAGCTTGTGTCATCCTCACACTTCATTTTTAACTCTAAAAATACCACCAAAGAACGGAGAAAATACAAAAACCACTCACGGAGAGCATGAGCAAAAATAGACTTAAGATGCCAATGCAAGATACTTCTCTCTCACATGCCTGTAAGTAATTATTGCTTTCAAAGCTCTTTGCCTATCCTCTGACACTAGAAACAGACAATGAATTGTGTCTTCAGCAGCAAGAAAGATCAGTTCATTAAAAGGATAAAAAAGAACGGCACTGGAAGCCTGCGCATTTATTTTTTTCCCTTATAAACGCACAGTAAGTGATAAAAGTTTTTCAGCTTATGTTTTGCAGAATACCGTACTTCTGACAGGGCCATTAGCAGCAGGGCATAGAAACATTAAACACAACATGGTAAGAGACACACTTGCACCATCTTCTCTTCCCCAATGCCCCAAAAGCTGATTCCCTGAAATCCACACAGCTGCAACTCAACTCATAGCTCAAGCTATTAAAAGGACATCGGTACTCAGATTTCTGTAAGCAAATACTATTTTCAGGAACTAATGGACTTGTTTGATGAAAAACTCATTAACCAGACATAAGAGTAAGTAACCTTTATGGGTACAGTATGCAACAGCCCTTTCCTAGAGCAGGAAAACCAGAAGCACTCTGAAATATGCATATCCACATATGCATGTGTACATGGTTATTTATGTCCCTGCTTTAAATTTCTATCTCTTTCTTTACACAACAATAAGGTAGCTGAATCTAGGTCAAACTATTTGCCACTAAAAGATCTTCCTCCTCTACATCACAAAGGAAAACAAAAAGAAAAATTATCATGCAAAATATAGGACCGTGTTCCCCACAAAGCAAAGGCAAGCAGTCATCAATTAGGGCAATAAACCAAAAGCTCAAAGCAGATGCTCCTGATCATCACAGTCATATGACACATTAAAACAGTCTTCTGCTCATCACTCATGTAGAACTCCCCAACTCAAAACTTCCTTGTGTAGTATCTGTATATCTGCATGCAGTTATGCTGTGGCAAGAAGTGAACTTAAAAGGTCACAATACTTTTTCATAAGATCAGCTTTCAGCTTATGGGTTATAATTTTTTTTTTTAAAAGTATTGAAAAGCCATTTTGAAGAAAGAAAAACCTTACATTTTGCCAAATACAAGTTTAGACATTAATCAGAGCAAATGAACAACTGTAAATAAAAATAACTAAAACACATCATTCAACTATTTGCATACTCAAGATTAAAAGATGTTTGAAAATTCCCCCTCAGAAATAAGCAGAGCTTTGTGAGGTTGTTAGTTACAACCATTTCCAAGTTGCAAATATAACACTCACCCACCCTAGAAATGCAAAGTCTGAAAAATGAAACAAGTCTAAAATGGGAATCATTACCGTTACTGATCTAAACACAATTTGTTATGGAGTATAACAAAAATAACTTCAAAAACAATCTTGGGCAGTAAAGCACCGTTCGACATTAATTGGTCATGGCCAAGTTTTGCTTTTAAATTCATCTGATGAAACCTCTCCTGAAATCTGAGACCACAATGCTGCTTTTCTTAAGAAGTCAGGAGACTTCAGTACAGTATACAGACAAGGCCTCAAAATACCAAACAGGCTCCAAGTTTTATGATTTTTCTGTGTTTATAACTTTTTCTAAGTGGAGCACTTCAAAAATATTTTAGGAAGAAACACTATTTTCTGCTTTCCCAACTTTACAATTTCAGAATCTTGTAATCCATCTCTAAAATTTAAAATGATGTTTTAGAAGATAAAAATCCTTATACTAAATCTTTCTAATCTCACTTGCCAAGGGCAGTTCAGAAACAGAACCATTCATTAAATAAATACACTGTTCTGCACCAGGCAGCCCACAGAGCTTCAACTCCAAAGCTAAACCCCATGTTGTGCCAACTGCCACGGTCGCATAGCCAGTCAGGCTTGAGCTCATCCACAATTCAAATGGGCTTACTTTATATTTGTTTTCCTGAATACGTCAGGGATGCCTCAATTACCAGAATTCATTTCAAAATATTTTTATTGCCAAATCCATTAACTAGCGTCTTCCTCATCTATAAAAAGCTTGCTAAATTTTCTTAGTTTGCGCACAAAGCTCCAAATGCTAAGAAAAGCCTTCCTGAATATAGTTTCAAAATCAGAGTTTTGTTTTATTATTATAGCCCATTAAACAGGGTAACACGGCATACTGCAATAATAATGCTTTTGGTTTTAAAATTCAGGTTATTGTAGAACTGTGAAGGAATTGTAATTACTTACATTAAGCTAACAGCAACAAAGAAATACGTATAAGTTATCAGTGAAGAAGTCCTATACAACTATGGTTTTAATTATTTTTAATGTAGGTTAGGACATATCCCACTCTCTACTTCCTCCCTCAGTGTTTAACAAAAAATAAACAGCAGAAAGTAGTACTGCTCTTCATAACAGGGGAGAAGGGCTTTTGCATAGGAAAATACAGTAAATATTTATCAATTATAGTAGGGTTTTACTCAAAATCCAGGAATAGCATGTAATTTCCTTTATTTTTTATTCTTGCACACTACCCAAAGCTGGACTGTTTCAGGAAGTAACTGCAGCCAGGTAATTTGGAGAAGCCACTCTGCCTCCTGGTAGCTTACTGGCTGAAGAAGTTCCCAGATTGGTTTCAGTTCCTTACAGTAGTTAATTCACAAATTATTTTCAGTTCCTTATGGTCAGCCTGCAGTTTATGATCACCTCCATATTAACAAGTTGCAACGACTAAGAGCTTCAGCAAAGCACGTCAGTCACAAAAAATACAAGAAACTCAGAAGCATTAATATCAAAATAAAAAGTAGATACAAAATAGCTAGTATTTTATTATGGAAATTTACCTGCAAAAGCTTTTTGGTGCTTAATACTAAAATACTCAAGTGTTACAAGCAGGATTTGTCATCTACCTGCAGACCACCACATCTATGAAAGCTGAGGCAGATTCGCAGAACTACTGCTGATTGATAGCAGAGTCCCAGGACCTACCTGGGTATGGAATGTTAAAAGTAGAAAAGGTCAAGCAGGAATCAAAACTTAAAGCAGGTAAACCAGAGGCATTCAAGTGCACCGAAGAATGGCACGTCCAGTTCAACAGTATCCTGTCTTCTTCAGGCTTCAGACGGAACCACATTTGGTCACTTCAAAGCAGTTCTATTAGCTGGCACATTTTTATGGAAACTGCAATTTTGTGTTCTGGCGCTTGAGCTACCACAAAAGGAGGAGTTGACTGACCTCTTAAAGCAGCAAAGTACTTAAATAAAAATGTGTTCTTGCTGACTATCTGCAACAATGATCTGGGATGTAAGAATTCATTTCGAGGTAACAGGACTGGTAAAAGAAATATCACAGGAACATACAGAACAACAGAAGCAGCATTATTGTATTTCCAAAGCCTCCTTTTTCTATTACTGAGCAATAATTATGTTTGGGAGCACATCTTGAGAGAACAACACTTACACATCTTTTTCCAACAGGTCCTACTTCCTAACTGTAAAAGCACGCAGAAATAAGACTAGATGCTTCAGTAGAAAGCAACGTAGTCACTGACCACAAAAGACCACACTAAATACTCTTTGGGTACAACTAAAAGCAGTAAGTGTCCCTGTTATTGCCATGATTTCATGCCCAAGAACAGGTCAGAAAATAGAATTTTCTCTTTGTGGATACCAACATAAAACTTTGGAGGATTTGTTTGGTTTAGTTTGTAGTCAAATAATACTTTTTTTTCTCCAATACAAAAGAACAGACTTACCTCAGCAGTACCACAGAGCATCATACTGCACTTAATTTTCAAAAGCAAATAGAGCTTGCACACACTATCATCCATGAAACACTAATCACATTACGATTATGTGAATTTTTAGAATATCATTCTAGAATTAACATGTATGACTTGAGACACTATCAAAAACAACTTCACTCACGTCCTACTATGCAAGTACTATATTTGGCATTCTGCAATCCCAGAACCCAGCCAACAAAGATTTCCTTTTTATGCGTTATCTAGAAGTCTCAGAGAAACACTTCTAAAGACAAGCAGACCAGAATTATTCCGAGCATTTTCCTCTTGTTATCTGAAATGTAACATGACGCCTCTCAGACATCCCCAAAACGCAGCACAAATTAGTATTTCACATCACTATACTGATTCTCAGAGCGGGCACACCAGCCAACTCTGTACACAGCGCAGCTCTGTCCCATCAGCCACCTACGGGGATACTGACAGGTTTCAAATTCACGGCTGTGTCTGTGACAAATGAACTTGCCCATTACCCAGGGAGATTTTGGAAATGTGGCACCCTGGGAGGCTTCCCCACCACCTCAAGAAAGGAGCAGACACCAAGAGTTGCCTTGCCTCAGCCCTATCGTAGTGCTACGCACATGGTTACACCTAATTGCAGCTGCACATTTTATTCAACAGCTTGAAGTGTCCAAACAAAAGAACCTGTTAAGTAAACCTGAGATTTACACCACTCACTCCTTTCAAAAACTTCATTGAATCAGCTTCTTATTGCACAGCAACCATAAGGAACTGCCCAGAATATATTAAAATGCATCTTCAGAAGTGTAGCAAACAAGTCCAGGTGTGGTTGCCTCGCAATTGGCAGGGAACATGTGTCTTTCAAATATTTCCAGTTCTACTGTGCAGCAGCTTGGCTTTAAGGCAGCATAATGCAACAGGTTAAAACGCATTCAGAGTTATCTCACACCACTGCCATAACTACAAGGCGTGCCTTTTGGCTCTGCTAGAGATACTCTTTATTATTCACCTTTCTTCACTTGCCTGTTCAAAAGAAAAACATCATCATTTCTTTACTACAAGGCACATAAGTACAGCACGATTATTTCCGTAAAGGCAAGCACAACCATTCAGGATTTGCTAAAGAAAACAATAAACATACAAAAACTATTTGATGCAGTACATCTAAAAAGTTCATGAATATACATGGCAGTTTAGGAGAACAGCAAGATCTCATTGAACACTCTTAAAGACACCATAGGATGAGAGCGTGACAAATTACCCAGGAATTGTAACAGATCAACAAATATGAAGCGGGAGAGATAAGAAGAAGTAATAAGCTTTTTTAAATGGTCACCACAGGGAGGGAAAAGAAGGGAAGAGGATGATGCCCTGATAATTTTTCTCAAGGATCTACACTTGGACCTATGCTCATAAAAATGGAGTAAACTGACAGACAACAAACTTCTGTAAATTTGGCAAAGCTAAAATAAAGAAGTTTGAGATTCAGATTCAGAATAATTTTGACTGAAATTCACTGTGAATAGTTACAGAAAGTTTGCAAAGTGCTGGGCTGGTTGTGAAATAAAACATTAGATGAAATCCACTGCCAATAAACACACCAAGACAGGAAAAATAACCTTAAGTGAATCTACATATTAACCAGGTTTCACAGATACACCATGGCTTCCATACAAACAAAAAATATGGACGATTATGACCTCAGAAGGATTAAAACAAAAGAAAATCACGAACACAAGCATGAAATGGTTATCGATGGCATACAAGCCTTTTAACAAGAAATTTAAGAGCAATTTTCTTCTCTGTAATATATAATTGTGGCAGCAGGGCAACATCACTGTCAGAATTATAGTTTGATTCAAGAAGTGAATCCACTGAAGATCAGGTATTTTTTAATATAAGGCATTTGGGGGTTTTATCTCCAGCACTAACAATCCTGAAGCTACTAGAACACTAAAAATTGCTTCCAATATGCTATTTCTTACACATTTCCCCCACTTAAAAAAATCATACAGGAAGAGGGAGGGAGGGGAGAAGCTGTTAGGTGCACTTTTAGATTAACAGTCCCCAAATCTGATACATGTAAAACAGTTTCAATTAATATGCATTTACATCACTCTCAGATTTTCAAAAGAAGTGTTGTTCTTTCATTTTTCAGTACCTATGATATTCAGCATTCCCTGAATGCTACCGGAACTTTCACTTACTAAATCAAAAGTTTTCTAGCCACCATTTGGGATAGGGGAGGGGATGAAGCGTCACAAAATGAGCCACGGGAAACTACAGACTAGCAACCAAAGTTGAACAACACACTTCACTAAGGAGTCCCTATAAAACCTGAAACAAATCCCGCACATTCCTGCAATATCCGAAGATTTGCATTAGGTTGAATTACGTGTGTAATGAAAAATTTTTACAATAACGCCTGTAATACTGACAAGAAGTTACCTTCTTTTTCACGCACCAAATTTTCCACTGCACAAGGCTTGCAGCATTCAATCCTTATAAACATCTCATATTTTTAAAGTACATAATTTAAGATTATGCAACTTCATTATGGCTGCCCCAAAACACAATGTGCCGAAAGCACCAAAGTGTTTACAGACGCTTGCCAAACAGCCATTCCATCAAAACCACAGCTCAACCACTACTTGAGCTAAACTTGTTCAAACTAGACTGAAATACAGATGTAAAGTATTATGTTTGTACTAAATTGCCAAATAAATGCCAGGAAAACAAAAACAACACACCTGTTGGAATGCATTCACAGAAGCAATCCACCAGGCACTGAGCTGGCAGCAATGCCCACGCTGTTGTAATACAGAGTTGAAAGAGGTGAGGAAAAACAGCAGAAGAGTAACTTTCATTACAGGAACACACAGAAAAGTTCATAAATACCTCAGATCACTGATATTGTTTAATTGAGTTGTTTCCCCTCCTCCTCAAAACTATACCTAGAAAATAAAGGAGTGATGCACTCCCAACAGGAGAAAAGAAGGGAGGGGGAAAAAAAAAAAAACAAAAGAGAAACAAATAATCCATCACTTACTTACAAATTTCAAGTACGGATTAAAACACCACTATATTATTCTCATCCAACTGCTGCGTACTGTCAAGAAAGAGACTTTGTCTCATCCCAGTTTCAAGCGTCCAGAATGACCCACAGCAGCCTGCGTTAACATCCTCTTTACAGAAAGGATGTGAAAACAAAAGAATTGCAGAAGATTTATTGTGGCTGTGAATTCCCTCCGAATGAGACAGCAGCTGCATGATACTTGCAAAGTAGCACTTGTCATAAACCATGTTTTTTGTTTTACAAATAAAAGTCATATCAGCTTTTATATTTTCAGAGAAACCATTTCCTTTCCCAGTTTGACCCGCTGCTTTTTAAAAACATATACTCACTAGCTTTGCTGGCCTTCAGAAAAGGCAGCATATTAAGACCTAGAAGCACCTGAAGCTACACCACAATTTTTAGGATGTGGTTTGTTAAGCAAATCATTTGGTGCAGCTTCTTGCCTCTCTACTGTCTTCTCAAGTGCGGAAGCACGTACGAGGTAGAGGAGGATGGAAAGACAGCAAAATGACTCAGTGACTTGCGGGGCAGTGACGTACCTAGGCGGGAGGCCCAGAAGCAAAAGAGACCAGTCATAATGTAATTTCGGGTGTAAATGTGACACATAAGGCACCCTTGATCATCATTAAGTATATACATTAAGCTGTGAGGCCCCTTCCTAGGCTGTCAAACAAACAGATTTGGGAGCTGCATTTCTTAATATCAAAACCGCACAGGAGAGCAAGTGAAATCGTGGCCTCCAAAACCTGCACTTAGGTACATTTCAGTCTTAAGTGCTTCTCTGTGCTTAGAACTTTCAAGAAAATAATAATAAAAAACTCAACCTATATTCTGTCTTAACCATTTGTTCCTTCAGGCACAGAAGACTGGCTCACTAACATTCAGAAAAGAGAGCCATCTGACACACAACAGAGTAACAAGGGACATCTCCGTACAGTGTATCTTAGGTAGCAACTACCTAGGAAGTTTTGAAAATTCACAAAGTGCCCTTCTATAAAAAGCAGCCCAAACTGTAATTAAAGACAAACTATAATTGTAGGAAAGAAGAATTGAACTGATTACACTGAAGAGTCTGAGTATTTTGCAAAGTAAGACACTAAGGAAAAGAAGTTCCTAACATTTTCAGTAATTTTCCAACTTGCAAGGAACACAGAGGACCTAAACTATCGTTAGCTTATCTGTAACACCACAGTGTACATTAAAACTACCTTTAGTCTTTCCTCAGCTGTCCATATGGAGGTCATGACTATTACTGAGGAATAACTTAAGGGAGTTCCTTTGAGTTTGAAATATCCTGAAACGCATTTAAATTGAATTCAAACAGCTTTTTTTTTTTCTTGTCAAATATTTGACATGATCCCCATGTACTAAAACCGGTTGTAAAAAGGCTCTGCTTCCCCTAGGCTTCAGAGCCTGGCACTTCACCTCCAGTCTTACATTTCAAAATAAACAAATACACAGATGCAAAGAAGTCAGCTCTTTGCCCTCAAACTCAGTGTTCTGACACCATATATCTGTACTGCAAAAGCACTTTGTGTCTGCCACTATCATTTTTCAGGTTTAAGTATTCAGAACAATGACATTTTGGCTTATGCTAGAACGGAGAAAGACTGAATTAGACTGCTGTCTTTACCCTTCATTATTTCCTCTGTTCTTTCCACTTACATAACAGGAATTGGCACATTCTGCATTACAGTAGCCAAATAGTCACTAAAGTAAGGTTTATGCAAGATAAGTGAATTCTTACCCTGCTCATCAATTCCTTTAGATAGTTGTAGGTTCACAAAAATCTTCAGATTTTCATTCTTGTCAGAGTTAATATCCGGTCAAGTCCAAAGAATGGTTTTCACCTAAAATATACCAAATACAGAACTTTGATTTTTATGGCAATGGCATCATGACACATGCCCAAAAGATAAGTCCCTTTTTCAGTGAAATTAAGTATTCTAAAGTTGTTCTTTTCTTTAAGCACAGTTGTAACCATATAAGCAATTCACAAAGTGAACTGATAAACTGAATAAAACTACACGGCAAGTTCATTTACAGACACACCATATGCTTCAATATACCTTTAGGTATACAAAAGAAATCAATTTGTGCAATTTGTTCAAAACACAGAAAAGCCCTTTTGGCAATATCATCCTTTAGCTGAACCATCAGTTTGAACACCTGCCTGCTGAAAGCATCACCCACTCACATCCCGCAGTAACAGCAGTAACTTAAAAACACAGCTCTTGAACCGCTTTGTTCTGCTAAAGGAACGGATGCCTTAGACTGGCAGGAGAACTTGCTGCATCCATACGTTTATTAGCAGAAACAACCAGTGGTTTTGTGTGGTGGCTTTTCTCCTATTAACCTTCCTCCGATGCTTAGTGACCTTTACCAAAGCCTCTCAGCAGTAGCACATCAGTAGTCTTAGATCCTTAGATGTGCGGAGCTACTTCAAGTTTCATTTACTTAACTTCCCTCTTACTTAGGAGCAGAGCTGGAATCACTACATTTTTTTAAATGACATGTTTACTTCCCAGCAAATGTACACAAGCAAGAAACTTCTTAACTGAAAGTCATTATCACAATGAAGTACAACAATTCTAAACATTAATAAAGTTTATTACTAGTCTCAAATTTCAAAATACAGAAAGGTAATTATGCCTAGAACTCATGTTCTAACACCAATTTTTACTTCTCCTTTTTGCAGGCTGGAGTTAAGGCTTAGTTTTTGGGAGACATAACGATCAGTACAGTCACACTGTAAAGCAGAATGCCAAAATCAGTAGCGTTTTTTTCTTAGTAAAGGCTTTCAACTAAAAGACCACTTGGTACAGGTCTAGAGTTCTACAGCAGCATGCTCCTGCCCATTAATTTCTTTCCTCTTCCAGTGGTCATTAGCCAATGGTTCAGTTAATTACTGCTTGATCTACTTGCTTAGTGTGAATGCAATTAGGCAAAGTGGAATTTAGCTCTTAAGAACAAACTCAATTTCATCTACTAAAACACACCAAAACAATGGCTAATCAAGCTAGAACACAGTTATCATGTATTCTCCCACCAGTGAAAGCAAAAATGAGCTAACTTAATTCATATATTCCAATTTATACATATACTTAGTGTTTATCTTGTGTAGACCACTGTCCTAGAAGAAAATGATGACACAAAGCAGCCTTAGAAGAATTCCTACACACATGCAAACCTTTCTCTCCAAATAAAGATTGTCTTAGGCCACAAGTCATACGTATGTCTAGCCATTCGAGCATTTTAGCAGTAAGAATATCCAGTTCTTAAGAGAAAGAAAAAGTTAACAATGCACTTCGTGGAAAAGAAAGAAAAATTAATTCCAGTTTACCACACCATGATTTTCTTCAGCTTATCCATCCTACAAGCAA
This sequence comes from Apaloderma vittatum, assembly GCF_000703405.1. NCBI lineage: Eukaryota > Metazoa > Chordata > Aves > Trogoniformes > Trogonidae > Apaloderma > Apaloderma vittatum. The sequence goes on along the minus strand of NW_009736001.1, from coordinate 6,200 downwards.
TTCCACGTACAGAACAATTTACACATAAAGAAAACTCAAGTCTAAAGTAACAACAGTTTTATCTCCCTTCCTCTTATTTTCATCTCCTAATCCCTCACTCTTCAAAACACAAGTATCATTTGTAATTTCAAGACATTCATGACACCAGACAGATCTTCAACCAGAAATAACAACATCCCTATTTTACATAAATTAAGGCAGAGAGACTCCTCACCCAAAATACAGCCTTGCGTTCTCCTGAAATATTCATTGATTAAATGTATAAATCAAAAAGTAGGTTGCTACAAGTTTAATGAGTTTTAGTTGACTATAAATACTATTTCAACAGTAAGGGTAGAAGTCTGAGGAACAAAAACAAAATTCATTAAAAAGAAGCAGAAAGTATCTCCATTCTACTGGTACCTTAGCTGAGAAGCCTTTTTACTTCTAGTGTTATTTTGGAAGCTCTCAGTTTCTGTAAGAAATGCATTTAATAGTTTCAGACTTCAAAAATTTTGTAACCATGAATATCCTGGATGTTCTTGTTCTTCAGGTGACAAGAAAAGAGCAAAGGCGGGGGCAGGGGGGGAAGTCAATATTCACCTGAAGTCAATATAAAAATGAATTAAGGGGGAGGGGGGAAAACAAAACAAAAAAAAAAAACAGGAACATGCACTACACTGACATTTAAAAAAAAAAAAAAATGGGCTAGACAAGGCTTTGACTGCAGTTTTAACATAGACCAGTCTTTCAGGGACACTTTTAGAATTGACTTTATAAAGAACAAATCATTGTTTAGAAAGCCAATACCTGTAACTACAGAAAACAAGTTGCAAGTGCATTACAAAAATAAGTTTATTCTATACAGGTGATAAAGAAATTAAACACTCCTCATGGGAATAAGGTAAACTCTAAGAGCTAGAAAACTGGAGTTAGTTGAAATTCCACATGACAACCCACATAATTTCATGGCAGATTAAAAGAATCATTTAAATAATCCAAGAAGCGTGAAGCCACTTAACAGGTACTGTTTACATTTTTATCTCATCTGTGCCCACTGATCAAATTAACAAAAAAAGGTAACATTAGCAAGCGAGCAAGAGTGGCTCAATTAGACATAATTACGCCTGATAAATCTTTTCCCATGAGGTGAAAGGCAAGACAGCTGTGACGAGCCCAGGCTGCAAAATCACAGGCTGGTTTGTCCCTGTGTCCTGGAACACTACGTGGAACCTTATAAACAAAGCCATGATCCAACCTGCTGACAGCCCGTGGCACAAGTGCTGCAGCTGCCAAAAGCTTGTGCAGGTTCCAGCAAGTTTTAGCTAAAGTTAGTCTTTGGCAAAAGCCAAGGTCATATGACTTACAGTTCGACTCAATGATCTTAAAGGTCTTTTCCAACTTAAACGATCTTAGAATTGGAATTGTTACCATGGGAGAAGTCTGAACCCAAGCCAAGCATCTGAATTCTGGACGACCCGGCCTCCGCCTCAAGACAGCTTCTATCACAGCAGGCTCCTCCTGCTCTGGGAGCACCCTGCAGCCTGCTAGATGTCACAAGCAACACGGCAAAAAGATAGAAGCAGCAAGCGCAAAGAGTCTTTTTTCACTGGTTCATGTGGAATATTGATCCACCTTGGACAAAAACGTATTAATCGTCTCCCCTCTGTTCCCCAACACGCTGTTTCTCAGAATGCGTGCTTTCACGTTTCTCTCACAAGCATTTATTCTGGCATGACTTTCATTGATTGTAGCTATGACACATTAAAATATGGTGCAAAGCACATCCCTGCATGCAGATCAAACCAAACAGTAATTTATAAATTGAAAGCTGACACTAAGAATAAAGCGGGCAGAAAACTACCTTTCCACTCAAAGTCAGACAACAACGACGGTTTGTTTGATGGCTGGCTTGAAGAAATACAATGTAAACCAATACAACATGCCACACAAGTCAAAATACATCAGTAGGATAACTAAAATTATGCATGACTACCCAGCTCCATTTAAATGGGGGAAAAAAAACTTCAAAGAACAGGGAAATATATTGATTAAACCTGCAGCCACGTAAAACAAGTTTGGCTACAAATCAGAAAGTGTACTTCAAGCTACACAACGTAAATAACTTTCTGGAAACAGTGATATGGTAAAAAATTATTCAATCAAATGTTCCTCATGCGTCTAGAACAAAAACAGACATTTCTGAAGATGCATCATCTCACACTGTAGATAAGGTTAAGTTTTTTGTAGTTAAGGTTCAGTTTTCAGTGCTGCTTTCTGATTATTCAAATTATTGGATTACTATAGCCCAATAGAGAGAGAGATTTACAAAATACTGGCTTCATGTAGAATGAGCGAGGTTTCCAAAATGACCTGTGCAGCATCAAATCTGACACAAAACAACCATCACTTAAAAATTAGTGTTAAATTTTGGCTGTAAATCCCAGCTGTGCTTTAGCTACAATTAGAAGTGTGGCAAACAGAAGAACGCACAGCAAGGCACACAAAATACCAGTTTCCCTGAAGAAGTACAGGTATGGTACTAAGGTTTTCTGGAGATACAGAAATGAAGCAGTAAAATATCTTCTATGAATTTTTCCTCACTTTTCATGTGAAAAAAGATGCTGTATTTCCAGAAAAGAGAAAAACAGACCTCTAGCAGACTTTGACTCCCACGCATCAAAACAAACTCTTTAAATGGAACTTTCAGATCTAAAGCATGTGTGTGTAGAACTCCCACAGAGGGACTGGACATCTCTGCGTGGACCTGCAGGACTGTCACGTGCTTCTACAAGCCAGTAACACACCAATGATACGGGTGGCATTCTTTAAAAGCTTTCCAGAGAGCGTAACACATTAGGTAAGAGTCATACTGGACTAGCAGATCAAAAAATTGAGTTTGTCATTCTGTTCCTTATCTATTGGAGAGATCCAGTGAGTGGCTCTAGCTTGCAGTGGCTGTGTAGCTCAGAATCAGGAAGAGAATAGAAGTCAAACAATGAAACACAATTTCTGAACAGTATCCTGGAGAATCTCTTCCCTTGAATCTGACAGGCACTGTGCTGAAGCAGCCCTGAGAAATACCTAAAACTGCAACATGTTAAACATCAAAAACCTGCTGTGAACAGGAAAAAATATTACTTTAAGGGCAGCTGAACACTAAAACAGGTCATGCAGCAAGACTATGGAGTTCCCATCAACTGGACAATGCCCCAGGCAACCTGCTCTCGCTGACCCTGGGGCGAGCAGCATGGCTGAGCTGGAGCATTTCCAGAGGCCACCGCCAACCAGGAACACTGAATCATGAGGGTAACTGCATCTACAGAGTCAGCGAAGGTTTGCCTCCATAAAGAGAAAACAGTCTATACACACATCTATCTGCAGAATTTGAGCCACTGTCGCACAGTATTGTGTCTGATGCCTATGGACATAACCATACTACAGACATACGTTACTGAAATTCAATAATCAAGCCAATGAAAGACACCTCAGCTTTTGAAGATGCAAACAGAAGACACTCCCAACTCACGGTACATGGAGGAGGGGAAACACATATCCCTCTCCCACTTAGCAAACATTGCTGATGAATGCCATTACTGGAAAAAGGAAAATTTAACAGGCATGTCTTTTTAAAACCTGCCATAGATGAAAACAAACATTCATCTCAAGCCATGTCCTTAAACATTTCATCTGAAATTTCTCACCATTATAATGGTTAAATCTCCTCACCCTGTGCTTTTTTACACCATAGATCCACGTTCTGCAGCACCCATGACACTACTTCTGAACCTCAGCGTCTCTTACTCTGTAGAAAACTATATCCAGATCCTATGTGACTTGTTTTTGAGATTTTAAAAAAATAAACTTAGTCACAACCCTAGAGGTATACATTTCACCCTTTTCCACAGAAAGCTCAAAAGAGTTTAAAACATAAGACCAATTCACATCTTGAAACATAAATAGCAACTCATAGTAGAATCAGGTCAATTAGTGCAAACTTGGAATATGTAAATGTCTTCAGGAGATTCAATTTCCAAGCCATGTCTAATAAGACAGATCCAAATAGAACATTTATGATCCGATTAATTTTTTTCCTCTAATGGCCCCTTTTCTTTTTTTTTAAACATTCTCTAGATAAAAAGATTTGTGGGTTTGTATCTATCAAAAAGATTAAAGAGAATTCAAGAAAGCACTTGCTTCACTAGGACTGAACTATTTTTTTGCTTTTACAAAATCAGAAATCAGCTTTATTTTTGGCATAGTGTTAAGAATGGTTGATGAACAAAATGAAGATAAATGTTACAAAGATTGGTGTTTACCACATCCAAAAGCAGCCTTCCATAATTTTAGACAACAGCTGTTGTACAACACATGTAAAGATCATCCTTTCTTTAATCACTCAAACATTGCGTAAAAACAAATAGTACTTTATGTTGAAAAGTAAACTTTTTCAAACATTTGTAAAGTTGCCAGGAAGTTACAGAGGATGAAATGCTGGTTTTCCAACCATTAACAGCAAATCTCTGCACTACCACATCACCGACCATAGTAAGTTTGATCCATATCAGACTTCGACACATGATCAAATTTTATCAAGCATGCCAGAGCACGATACCACATGAAAGGCAGGAAAGTGCATAATATCTAATCCACTGTAAAATCATAGTGGTCATACCTGCTATGTATTTTATTTTTGCTTTAAAGCAAACAGAATAATTTATGAGATTGATATTTACATATGACTTTTGACCCACTACTGGGAGTCCTAAAGCCCTGCTTGTAGCATCACTGAATCAGTGTTCTAACTTTGCAATCTTAACATCAGTTTAGATATACTACTACGTACTCCTCCCACCAACACAGCTTTCTATGCTATTTTTCCTTTTTTTTTTTTACAAAGAGGGAAGTTAAGTGTTGTGTGTCGCAGCAGCTCTACAGGCCAGCACTAGTGCTGACTGGCACCAAGTGGCTGAAACAGGTCCAGACTTTGACAGACTACTGTCACCTAAACTGCAAAACTGCATCATGGCATACAAAAAAAAAAGGTATTATCCTGGAAGATTTGTGAATCATTATGGTCTAGTATTAGGCCTTGCAAACAGTGCATTCTTGAATGAAGAGGGATCCAAGTTCTCTACTCTCAGGAGTGGTGGGAAGGCGGGTGAGAGCCTAGCGAGCCCAGAAGGCACGGCACGTGGCAACCACTGAGGTCGAGAGGCAGAAAGAGGAGCCTGGCCCAACTACTGCTTCACATGGTCAAAAGACAACCAAAGTGAATATGCAGCTTATGCACAGACTTTCCCCTCTCAGATGGACATAAACGCTGTGTCTTGTTTCTCTAAAAACGAATAGATCTCACGTTGTAAATCTGCCTTGTAATCACTTCCAAGTTTAATAGCAAATCATTACAGATCCTGCTTTAGCTGCAGCCTTACTGTCCAACATTCAAGCTACAAGTGCAGAAGAAACAACCTTTGCTCAAAGTCACAACCTTCTCTTCGGATAGCCTCCTCTACCAGGTGTCCAGTGAGACCCAAAGCAATTAGCCTCTGCATCCCTTGACCAGGTACCAAACAAACCCGCCCAAGCCCCTCACACAGAACAGGAAGAACCTGAACAAGAAAAATGCTTAAGTTTTAACTGCTTAGAGAAGCAAAAGCAATAACAATCTCTCACACTCATCACATTAGCTCCTTTCAACAAAGCCTTACACCACACTCACCAGTAAGCACCAGCTGACCGAGAAGAAGTCAGGAGCCTCTGGTGACAGTGGCCTGTTAGGATGGCGAAAGGGAAGGATCTCATTTGTGTTTGTGCTCTTCTGATCGGTCTCGCATGTTCACACAAGTTTGCAGGATAAGCTCAGCCTTAAAACATTCATACATCTCAAGTAGCACATGGACAAGATTCTTCTTGAGAAAAACTAGTATGAGAAAGTTCCTGGTAACCAATCTCTCATTTTTTCAAAAATAACACTGCTATACTTTCAGTGTAAGAAAGAAAAAAAGACAACGATCTCTCCCTGATACAAAGTGATTTCTTCTACCAATAAAAACACAAAAGTTGCTCATACAATGGTAGCGTTAACAATTCTGGAGGGAGGAGGAGCTCACAGGACACTTGAACAACAGAAACTACTAAGCAACCCTCCTGGGTTTAGCTAAAAACCCAGTCCTGTTTAGTGACCTTAACTTGCCAGTTTCGTCTCTTCTAAAAGGCTG
>NW_009736000.1:247-24007 GCF_000703405.1 Apaloderma vittatum | reverse complement strand
TTTTATACGTTTTATATATATATATATATTGCATAAGGGCATTTTAAAACATTGTATCCCCTCTATTTTTCATATCGTGAATGTCAAACGTTAAACTCTTTTTCCATACCTTTTTTTATCTTGCATTCCAGACTGGTGAAAGATGTAGAGAATGTATCAGCTGTTCTCCATGGGTAATATGTGAAATAAAATAAACACTAACGCTATTACATAAAACAGTTCTGCTGTGTTGTCTTTAGTGGGGGCAGGTGGTCAAGATGAATGATTTCTCACTGTGTGCAGTCCTACCCTAAGCTAGCATGGCAGTTCTTTGACAGACTAAGACTTGTCATTACAGTCTTTTTTAGCAGTCACCTTATCTAGTCAAGTACACTCAAAAGCAGGCATGCATCTTAAAATCCCAGGGCAGATCTCTTGAGACAGCTCTCAGGCCTTTTCTGCCCACACGTTCCAGCCAGGGCTGAAATGTGTCACAGCTTGGATTGATCATGCAAGTTTATTTTTTGCCCTAATTAATCAGAGAAACGACTGCACACTTCAACTTTGCACAACAAAGTAACAGATTTATTGAGGGAGCAGTTCCAGAAATGGTCATGGCAGCTTTCAAGGTTATTTATGTTGAAGGATTTCCTGGGCCATGGTTCAGGTTAAAGTTAAATGGTGACCGGTTCAGTGCGGGCAGAACATTTTGGATAAAGGCTTAGCATTAGGGATTTTTTTTTTTTTTTTTTTTTTTTCCCCCTGCCCCACCCCCCTCCCTTTTTTTAAAAAAAAAACCAAATTCCAACCACAGACCAGAAAGCAAATGTGAAATTGAACCTTATTAATGCACCAACAGCACCATCTATTGGTGTTTGCACTCCAAGAAAATAAACTTCCTAAAAACTAGTGTATTTGAATAACATCTTAGGGAAAACATACAATATCCCCTATTTTACAGTATCTCTGAACATATATTTACAAGAAAAATTGAAAAGAACTGGCAATGACACCTTTCCAGGAATACTGCTGCAAAGAAGCCTGGATAAGAATTCATCTGACTAGATACCTGGCATATATTGATAATGACTTTCTCCCCAAAGTTACAATGTGTAGTAGATGAAAGTGTGATCCTATTTAAAGTACATAGTACAACCGACTTCAACAGAACCATACAATTTAATAGCTACAATGTTTTACTGGCGAGTTACACAGCTAGAGCATCTTTGTCGTCTAAACCTGGGACATAAGGCTGGATCAGGCTTTAGCATGGTTAAATACTTTTCTTCCTTTACTGCCAAAACCCAGTCCCCACTTAAAATACCTTCTCTTTCCTCCTTTCCCTGTCACTGAGACACTTTAAGCTGAAAGATCCTTGGACTAATAGCACAGGCTAAAACCAGCACGCTGGTGCTGGATGGCATAATTCACTGGAGCTTAGCAAGTGCAATTTGTGTTTCGAAGGATCAAGAGCACCATCTGCCGCAATTGTAGGGAGAAGCAAAACTCCGCAGCTGCAATTAACAGCAACTAAAGACTTTAATTTAACTTTTTTTATATTCCCTCCACCCCACACCCCAATCTTTGAAACCATGACTTTTAAAGCATAAAACCCAACATTGCTGAACCAGACATGCCAGAAAGTAGCGTGTAGCCCTGTGCCTGAAGACAGCATGCTCTTTGAATGTGTGGAGCTGAAAAATAAACCTTGGGAATGCTATGAGCATGTGTTTTAGCTAACCTGGTTAGGCTAGGCTAAAGAGGCTGGATAGAATGCCAGAGTAGACAGAGACTTTTTGCTATTGTACAGCTAACCCCATATCCCAAACTGAGTTCCAGGTTTTGGGGAACTGGTCTGTTAGGGCTAAAATATACAGAATCATAGAATCATCAAATGTGTTGGGTTGGAAGGGACCTTTACAGGTCACTTAGTCCAACCCTCCTGCAATAAGCAGGGACATCCTTATTTAGATCAGGTTGCTCAGAGGCTCATCAAACCTTTAATTAAACAATAATTTCAACAATAGTTGAAATCTGTACATGAACTAGATTAAAATCCCTAAGGAGCATAAGGATTTTGAAATCCCTGAGGTTTTAGGGAGAACAAGACTGGAACAGTATCAGCCCATAAAAGCAAGCATCCTCTTAAAGTTCTAGAAGTTCAAGAAGTGCTGTGTGCTTAAGATCAAGGCCAGCTTATACTTTAATGGGACAGATAAGAAGTGGAAGATGTCATCAAATGTTTCCAAAATCAGAAGCATTTGTTTACAAAACACCTTACTTCAAGTATTTGTTTCTAAGAACAGTCTCGTGTCCCATAGGTTTGCATTTCAATGGCTGCTTAAGACATACTGTAAGTTCAGTTCAAACAAGGTTCTAAGAAAAATGAAGTTTTGCAATGATAAATACTTATTGAAGCAGGAACTCATCCTTGTCCATCAGTTTGCTCAAGAGCAGATGCCAAAGGAGTGGTCATCAGTCTTAGCAGAGCCTCCACAGTGAAGTGTCAGAAGAGTTCATGGAATATTCTTTATGAGTTATTATTTTGTTTTGTACCTACCCTAGAAACATCCTATGGCAAAGAAAAAGTACTTCACTATAGACAATATTTTATTAACAAAATAGATTCCAAAGGCTACTTTTATCTCAGAAAATTTTGTGGCTCCAGGAGCATCCTTCTCCCAGTGTGGGATCCAACTGTGCACTGTGGAGTGGTACAAGGGGCCTAAAAAGCTGATATACAAGCCCTTTCCCATACAGTCCTAGGGCAGGTCCCCTGACCTGGAAGAGGGAAACAAGTAATTTTTTCTTTCTCTGGTCAGTATCACGAAACTTGCTCTAAGCACCCACGCCACATGAAGGACTACAAAAAAAGTTTGTTCTCCAGTTACATCAGAAAGTGGTCGAAGAGTTTTGTCACTGTTACCTAGGAACAACTTCTACTGTAACCAAAAAGTAGACACACTGGTGTACTTTCAGATGATTATCAAAATCTGCAAAGCATCTTGGTCTGTGCTAATAAGAACTGCAGTCAGGTGCCAGATATAAACTTTTTCTGCAAGTACAATGACAGAAAGGGGAATACTAATGAATATTTTGGCACATATGAAGTCTTTTCTGGCTCATTTAGTACCCGAAGGACAGCAAGTCATAATTAAAGCCAATAATGGCAACTCCAAACAGCCATCCAAATACTTTCCTTGTGCCGTCAATGCACCGTTTTATATTATCTCACATCATACTTAAGTAGTGTAGAGCACACAGGCATCAGGAGAAAAAAATTCCATCATGACTGAATACAACCAATAACTAAATACAATTATGCCTAACAAAATTTGCTTATTGTGTTCACAAGGGTTTCCTTTTATTATCCAAGTATTTCTGAAAGAACAGTTTTTTCTCACCAAATTATTGGTGTCAGCCTTGAAATTGTTCTAATTTTTAAATACTAAATTCCTTGGAGCAGGGCCATGTATCCTTCCTGAGGATAATTTGTTCATGAGGTAAAGAACTTTGCTGTGCAAAAACCTTTTAACTACATGCTATATACATTAGTCAAAATTTTTGATAACTACACTGTCTCCAAACGAAAACCAAATGGTTCCATTAAGCCTAGAATCAATGTTAATGATTTGATAAGACCAGAGTGTTTTGCTTGCAAAATTCCCAGCAACACCAACAGCAAAGAGGGGGCCAAGTGAAGTCTTTTGACTTTGTTTGATTCTGTGATAACTCTTATCAAACATTTAACTAGACCTCCTTGAGTCTCCCATCCACTTACAGAAGTCTGTTTTTTTCCAAAGCCGGGAAGTAGCAGTCCAACCCAGCTGAAGGCAGATATTTTTTAATAAATTCTGACTCTCAGAATAGGTTTGCAAAATAAATATTCATCCAATACTCTCAGTAAACTATCACTTCCTAGATCTGTCAGTTTGCAAATTACATGCAACTTTTCCAGCAATTATCAATCGGTGTATATTTTCTGCATACTTTGCTCACACAATGTAAAAATAAACAAACAAATGTCCAGGTCTTAATCACCGATGTCCATTAGTATTGGCAGAAAGAGGAGAACAAACATAAGGGATCTTATCTGTTAGCTCAGGAGCAAACTAAGCAGTTCATCAAACAAACATGATTATTGTCCTTTTAATAGGTGGTTACTGTCACAGGAGTTATCATAAAACCAAAACACTCAAAGACTAAAAGACCACCATGTAATTCATCCCACTGCTGTTACAGGAGAGGACAAAAGGGTGTGGGGGTTCCTCGTGTCCCCTACCACGACCTGGCTCTACTGTGGCTCTCGGCTAGAGAGCAGTGACCGCTCAGAGGCCACTACACCTCCCTGCCCGTACGTAAGGACTCAGGAGCAGATCCGAGTCTGCACACTGGAAGAAGACAGCTGCACCTTTTAAAGTGAATCTGTTCTCCTAAGAGACAAGCTAAAAATGATGGTTTTCTAAGTCACCTTTTCCAAGTCATCCTGGGACTGTGCAGCTCTGCATCCCATTCTGCATCCGGAACAAATTCATAGTCTGGCCCTTTATTGATAAACAACATGAAAGGTTTGCAACTGGCAGATAGCATTAGTCTCCTTGCTGCCTACAGACATCAGACATTCTGGTGGTGATGAACTGGTGAGCCAGATAGGAATCTCAACACCAAATCCCAGGCCTGAGATTGTTTCCATCTAATTGAAACAAAACTTCTACCAACTTCAGCAGAAGAAAAATCTAAGTCCCACCTTTCTTTCAAAAACATGTTTATTTTTATACTGAAAGATTGTATTTATACTTCACTTATTCACAAATTCTGGTTTTGAAGACTGAAGAAACTACTAAAAGTTGGAAGGGACAGTAATCCCATCAAAAAGAGGTAACTGAAAACCAGACTCTCAGTTCAATCTGAAACGAGTTCAGCAACGTACGATCACTGCTGCTCCTCTTAATCGGACACAATGCTGCTGGTAATGACAGCTTCGACAAACATACGTATGTCAAGTGCAGTGCTAAATGTGTTCATGAGTAGGGATTGAATCCCAAAAGACTTCTAGTGTTCTTGTCCAAACCCCAGACTTTTTTTTATTTAATGCAGTAGAATTTTGGAGTGGTTTATGTAAGACTTTATATAGCATCATTTCCCTCCTCCTCTCTCTCTCTTCTCTCTTTTTAAAAAAAAATTCATCACCTATTTTGAAGCCTCGGAAAAGGATGTATCCAGACAACTAACTCAAATGAAAGTAAGTGGTGTACAAAGCCCACAGCAGAGATTGGCAGTCAAAGCTTCTGTATCAGAGTGCAAACACAGACAGTCTAGCAGTCTGTGATATTTGCACAAGGCAATCAGTATCTGTTTAATGAAGGATATAAAAAGATTTGCATGAAGAAGTGATTCCTGCAGAGTCAAAGATGATTTACTGAGCGGTAATTCACATCGTCTCACCCCAGTCTGATTTCATTAACTCCTGGTAATGGGGGAAGAAAACACCTCACGCTACAAGTGCACGAGGGCCATTAAACCTGATTTATTGTCTTAACCACACTGCAAGACAGACAGAAACAAATGATACGCTTTTTCCATGGAATGTTATTAGAGTGTGTGTACCAAGATATTTTTCTTCTTCTACTAGTCTGGCGCATCTGAACAACTTTGCTGCCATCTGCTGCCTTCTAAAGAAAAATAAATTACTCTCATTTAAAATTATTGCTGGATGTCAAAGTGGCATAGTGCTGCTGCCAGCAGGGAGGCCTGCTTTTAAAAGAATTTTCTATCTGGCCTGGGTTGGTTACTTAATATGCTGAGTAAGGCAGAGACTCAAATTTATCATTCCTCCTGAGCTTTACTCAGAAAAATTAGGAGCAGCACATACCTTTACATATTCTGAGGAGACGGAGAAAGAAAACTATGCTGTTCTTCTGGTTGTTCTGAACAAACTTGGGGATTACACTTTGCCCAGGGGATGCCTGGATACTTCTTCTATCCTGATACCACTTTTGCCCCTGTGGGCTACTGAGAGAATAGTGAATATAGCAGTATTTTTTTAGAAAATAATGTTTTCGAGGTGTGACATGAAGGGATGAAATGAGAACAGTAGATCCCCTGTGTTACAGGAATTACCTATTTACTGATGAGTAAAGAAGTTAGAAAGAACAATACTGCCTTTCCAGAAGAACTCGTGATTGGAGAGATGTACATATACTCTTCATTTCTAGGCAGAGAACTTTTTAAAAGGCAGTAATCGAAACACTGTGATGAATCAGACTGACCTCTTTCTCCCATCTATCTAAATAAGGCACCACCTCAGTAGTAGTTAGGTGTGACCTGCCAGATTCTATGATCACAGAACTGAAGTTGTTCTGCTTCAGAACAGAAGGGAATATTTTCTGCAATGACATTTTCATATTTGAACGAAATCACAGTCATATGTACTCTGATATAATTATGTAAGTTATATGTACTCACTATAATACAAGTATTGTTTCAATAAAAAACCCGCTGCAAAATGATTTTCTTCTTAATATTGACAAATATCTTAGGAGTGGGTGTCAAGAGGAAGGGGCCAGTCTCTTTTTGGTCGTCCCCAGTAACAGGACAAGGAACAATGGGTTTAAGTTAGAACACAGGAAGTTTCATCTCAACATGAGGAGAAATTACTGTGAGGGTGACAGAGCCCTGGCACAGGCTGCCCCGAGAGGGTGTGGAGGCTCCTTCTCTGGAGACTTTCAAACCCGCCCGGACACATTCCTGTGTGGCTGCCCTGGGCGATCCTGCTCTGGCAGGGAGGTTGGACTAGATGATCCCTAGAGGTCCCTTCTGACCCCTGACATTCTATGATTCTACGAAAATCTCTGGAAACGAGGCAGAACAACTTGCATTGAAGAGCCAGTAACTGTAACTACCATCACAAATATTTGAGAGGGTTATAGAAGCAACTGACCAGTGTAACTACTTCAAGGATGCTGCAGAGTGAAATAAAACATATTAACGGGAACTATTTTAACCTTATTCTGCTCACTCTTAATTGCTGCTTGCCTAGGAACAGTGTTTTAAGGCTTTCCTTGTCAACCATTATAGCAAGAGAGACGCTGTCTCTTGACTTTGATCAGCAGAGGTCTGTGATGTGCTCTGTGAGTATAAGTGAACCAAACAATAATCAATAAAAGAAAAAAAATGCATAGGTAAGAAGCTTATTCTTGGATTTCACGTGTCTTGCATATTTTTGAGGTCACGAGTTTTTGCTGATTGAAGAGTTTTACTTTTAGCCTCCTTTCTCACCAGTCTCTCTCATGCTGAAGGATGAATAGGGAAAGTGTTGACCTTTCTCTGTATGTTCCAGTTAATAAATACAAATAACACTTTCTTGTATCTGTGCCCAGTTTGGATAAAACACAGTCTGATAGATACTGTATCCCAGATGTTACATCTGATAATTAGGGAGCTTTAAAATGTAACATAGCAGAATGTTATTAAAACCACTAAAATAAAATTAAACCTTCATCCCTATCATATTTTTCTGCAGGAAAACACAGGTTTTGCCTTGAAAAGGTCAGTTTAAAGAAACAGCAAAATGATTTAGAGAAAGGCAACTTCCAATTTTAGCTTGTCTGTGTTAAATACTTCACAATAACTGCTCATCAGTTGCTTATCATAGGCAAAACAGTCAGCTGGTAAGCTCTATTGCTTTTGTGTATTCTAACACACTTCTAGTATGATCCAGAAAATCCAGGCAAGAGGTAATATATGTGATCACATGACTTGTTATCTTAAATGGTTTCATATGTGGTATTTGGTCTAGTTATTTGACATGATTCAAGTTGACCTCATTGTTTGTATGTTTGAAAGGGAACAGTTATGCAACTACTAAATGGTATGGAAGACAGCAATGCCACACAAGACAGAAAAGAAAGCAGGAACGCAATGTCTACTGAACTGTCAAAACATCTCACACCAACATAATAAGTATATTTTCTTTGTACAGTCCTATATTATAGAACAATGAAAGAGCCAACATTCATTCTGTTAAACCTGGGTTAATCAAGACATCTTGTAGTTCCTGTAGTCTGTTGGAACTTGTAATTTTTGTGGCTTTCACTTATAGGAGAACCTGAATATTTTCAGACAAGTTCCAAGTTTGTCAGAGTAACCAAAAAAAAAAATTAAAGCAGACAACAGCGGCACTAAAAAACAGTGTCTTATGACAATGCTGTCAAAGGATAACATGCATAAATTGATGCATATGTATCTTCACATATAAAATCTTTGTACTTTTCATGTTTGGCAACATCGTAAGGAGGATGTTAAAGCAGTACTTCTTTAGTTTTGTCAGTGGCTTATTAAAAACATTGATGAAATAGCACAGTATTAATTAAATCTGAAAGACACAACCAACGTAACTTTCTTCTTGATACTGACCTCCTGCTTGCAGAAGCATCTGTATTAACAAGTTAGAAAATGAAGGATGGAAGAGTCCTGGAAAATTCACTGGTATCTATTTAATCTGATTTTGAAATTCTTTATTTTAGGTTTCCTGGAACTTATTTCAAGTTTTTCTGAGTGAAAACATGTAATGTGTTACGGAACTGCAAGGTGACCTCTGAAAACTATTTTTCTAGATTTCAAATCACTTTGAAGTTTTTACAGTGGTTTTATTGAGTAGACAGAGGTTACAAGACAAAGACATCCTATTGTCCTGAAGCCTCTGACTCTGATCCCACCTTATCAAACAGTCGCTGGGAAGTGACTGAATGGACAACACCCACTGGAACCAGCACAGCAGGCAGTGTGCTAATGGTTCAGAAAGCTGAGCACTTTCTGCTGAGTCCATAACGAACCAACTTAACAAGGGTGGCAACGGGCTGCTGGAGGTACGTTAAGACATAAAACTATGCCATAATTAAAGAGTTTATTAGGCATTCTGTGCTGATTCCAGTGTCCTGACTAAAACCCATACGTGAGGAATTGCATGCTGCATTCTTTAGTTCTTTCTCCCACTTCAGTATTTTCTGTTCCCCATTCTACAGGTCTCTGGTGATGTTATGCTCATTCAAGAAAGTGCTCTGGTGAAGTACTGGAGAAAGGAAACTTCAGAAAAAATAGTAAATTTTTTTGGCTATCATACAAATGCCCAGTAGACAATATGTATGGGTTTACTACCTTGGCTCAATAAGCTTTTCCTGTCCTACTAGTAGAATTGCTGATGCACATTTTGGGGACAAGAGCCTAGAGAATATGACAAAGTGTTCTTTTGGAGCATGGAGGCTACTGCTGCCAGCTCTGAGGGAGGCAGACATTAGCGCCTGAGGATTTATTAAAGTTTTCCACCATGCTTGACAACATGATCTTGCCTGCAGATACCGTGTTTCTTTCAGTATGTGAGTAGGAAGATCACTTTTAATTAGCATGACTTTAAAACTGACCAAAGCAAATACCAATTACTGTCAGTCAGCATGATGATTACAGCTACCTCAGACACATTGCAACAGAAGAGTGGTTGCTTTGTTTATGTGCTAGAAATGGACGGCAAAGAAAAGCAAACATGATTTAGCTCACAGCCTTGGAATCAAGAGGAGGAGAAAAATATTTTTGCTTACCATGACACATTCAGTGTTTTGTTCTGGATTTCTTGGGACTTCTTTCAAAGTGTCACAGACGTGACAGAGAAGAGTAAATGGATCAGATAGCTGATCAGAGTGCTTTTGTCCCCCAAAGAGCTGGGATGGAACTGTACCAGGAATTTTCAGGCCACAGCATAGCCTTAGAGCCTGGTAGTAGCCGTGCTCAGCTATATCCTTCGCAGCTGCTTTTTCCCAGTCTGAAAGCGATACTACACTTTGGAACCACAGTGCCACCAAGCCCAAACGCCCACGTTGGTACTCCCAGGTGGTGCTGCCTGACAGTGCTGCCCTGACCCAGAAGACAGCGACACTCGCTGACACATGCTGTCACGGTTTTCCACTTAAACTGCCTCTAGTCTTTTAAGGCTCTTTCTCTGTAGCAGCAATGATGAGAGTACCAACACTTTGCATGTTTGTAGCACTCGTTACTCTATTCACTGCTACCACATGATCTGTTCCGTGTTGTAACTTTCAAAATTATCATCTCACGCAGAATGCATTGAGAAGGTAATGGTTTTCCTGCATGTGTCTAGGTCATTCTGACCTACCCCCATTCCTGTAATATTGTCAGCAACTGGCTAACTGCCAATGTGCTCAACGAATTTAAAATGCCATTAGAAAGATTATGGTCTGTGTTTAGTCCAGATTTCCTCCAACTCAAACTACTGCAAAAATGCCTGAAATATGTAAACGTTGCTTGCCCTGTGCAGAAGCAGGGTAGAATTTTTGTTTCTGTTGACTCCTGAGTGAAAAGCTTCTCTAAACTCTAAGTTATTTTCATCCATGTCTAACAGGGAAGATTTTTAAAATAGCATTTAGCTAAAAAGGGAAGCTGACATAAAAGTGTATGCCAACTTCCTAAATGCTAAATTATAATTACTTTCTTGCCTCACTGCACCTGTGAAGAATGTGGCTACACAGAAAACGTAAAAATGGAAATATTAGTCTGCAATACAGCACTTGACTAAAAATTTAGGTAGTAACAGAATTAGAAAGCTGAGCCTGTACGATGGCACAGTTTCTGAGCTTGGGGGGACATCTCTCTCCCTGAGATGAAAGGCAAAGTGGTAAGAGAGAAATAACAGTTCATATTACAACTGGAAATATTATTTTTTAAAGTTATAGACTTATGGTTTACTTTGCTGAATTCAACACAACTAACAAAATGGAGCTCAATTTATCTCCTATAATCTTCTTGTTTTTTCTTCCAGAAAAGTGCTTTTTCCTGCCCCACATTTCTCTTTTGTTCTTCATATGGTGCTTGATGGATCCCTTGATTGTCTTTTCGGTTACTAGAAGGCACTGAAAAGAATACAGATAATAGAGAGAACTTCCTGGTCTCAGTATAATCTCGAGGCACACTTCAGCCTTGATCAACTGCGGCCAGGAAGAGGCAAAGCCTTCATATCACCTTGAAAGCTGTAATCTCTGCTCCACTTGTCACTGGCCACTGGTAAAAGCCCACGGGTGACACTCTTCTCTTCAGGCAGCTTCACAGTTTGTCTCGTTGCATTTTGCCAGGATAGACATTTTTACTGAAGCAGTACAGAGAAATGTCTATTTCCTGCAAGCATTTTTCAGTGACACATTTTCAAACCATTAGGCAAAGAAGTATCAGGGAGGACTTGAGTTTTCAGGGGCTGCCAGGCAAGACAAACCACCTCCTTCCTGTGGCTCTGGTCACATGCTTACGTCCTGCTTCTGAAAGCTCTGCAGGGAACAATGAGACAGAAACCAGTTTCTTCTGGCAGAAAGCAGTTAACCTTTGGAAATCTAACTTGTGTATTACAGTAGAGGCTTTGGCAGACTTGGTACTTTGAGGGAATCTTTGAAAACACCGGCACAATACAGTCAGTTACCTTCAGCACCAACATTGCCAGACTCTTCTTGGCTACTATTACAAGTCTCCTCTGGGCTCCTGAAGCAGCAGCGCAGCTCTCTCTGTCCTAGCTGCACATGTGTAGCTTTCCCCTATTCAGTGCTTCTGGCAAGGAAATTGTTACTCCTTCAAGACTGGAAATGGGAAAACCTGCATTTCTCCAAACTTGTCTGGATACCCAGGAGTCAGGAGGACTCTTCTAATGGACTGCCAGCTGGACCAAGAAAAATGAAGTTCCAAGGTTTAAACAGTGGTCTGCTCTGGCCATTCTTGACGTAACAAGATACTTTTATTCCCCTCCACTCCAGTTCAGTCCTCCCACTCTTTAATACTTTGGTTCCCTTTCCTGGACTTCTATGGATTAAAAACAGAAAACAAACAGCATCCCTTCCCCCACTTCAGAAGTACACTTTTTCCTGCTTTTCTTGGCTGAGTGCTCCTTTCATACTTGGTGGGTATCCTTGGATATCTCCCAAGGCAGGCTCTGCACAATGGCCCAGCACCAAGAAGCGCGGCTGTCTAGTGCCTAGCAACACTGACACGGCCTTGAGTGCCTTAATGTCATAATTGCTGTCTCTCAGTATGTGAACTCAAGCTGATCTCCAAGACTCATAACCACACCAAATCTCCTAAAAGGAACAGCCACTTTCACTGGCCTCAGTTTCCTTTCTGAAGGTTCCAAGATACAGAGCCTGCTTTCTTTGTTTTCTGGATCAGGCCAATCATTCAGATACCTTAGCACTATTTCAAAAGCCGGCAATATGACATTCAAAATCGTATAATTGTTAAGTATTAGGGGAGCATACTCTGGTAGCTCTTCCAACTTCGGACCAACAACTGAATGGTTTGGCAAATATCCTTCAGTCCTTCAGACACAGAAGACAAACACAGAATTTGGACAAGAATACATTTCAATTTCCTGGCCATGTCACGATCTTCACAGGGATAGAAATATATCCAACTTGGACATAGTTCATCACAACATTTCCATAACATCTGTCCGATAGTGTGGTGAGCTGATTTTGGCTGGCTGCCACGTGCCCACCAAGCCATCCTATCACTCTCCTCAGCAGGCGAGGGTGGGCAGAAAATAAGATGGAAAAGAACTTGTGGGTCAGGATAAAGGCAGTTTAACAAAAGAAGAGCAAATGCAAAGGCCATGCATGGAAGCAAAGGAAAACCAAAATATTTATTCTCTACTTCCCATCAGCTGGTGATCTCCAGCCACTTCCCGGGAAGTAGGGCTTCAGTACGCATAGCCGTTGTTCTGGAAAACAAATGTTATAGTAAGAAATACTCTCCTCACTCCTCCTTTCTCTTAGCTTTTATTGGCAAGCAGATGCAATATGGTATGGAATATCCCTTTGGTCAGTTTGGGTCTATCTGTATGATCATTCTTTGCTTCTTGCAATAGAGAAGTGGAATAATCCATCCAAGATGTTTCTAAACTGGTCCATTAAAAATTCAGGGCTGATTCTGCTTATGTTACAGAATGTGGTGTTTTGGGAGCATTTTTTGCATATAGTTCAACTCTCCCTGCAGTAGAGGTGACAGTCGTTGGAAGAAGCCAGTCATAGTCACTGGGAAAGCATTCACTTCCAAGCTGAAATCCCTCTGTGTCACTGCTGGGTGTTACCAGCTGTCTTCATATCGATACAAGAAATTAACAGCATATTGCTTATGAATCTCCTCAGCAGAAGATTTAATTCCTCTGAAGACTTGGGATATGAATAATACCTCTCTGTGACAGACCAACAGTGACAGTCATTCTTAAGACTACTTACAACATAAATTGGCACTGGCATTTAAAAAGCAGTGGACAAATGTTGAACTTACACTATTTCATTGCTATTTTAAAGTGAAATACATTACTAGACCATTCTTATATGAAACATAAGATATATACTACTGGAGTATTACAATTCAGTTTCCATCAGTATCTGAAGGTAAACTAAGTAAACTAACAAACTAAGTAAAAATTGTTTTAAGCTTTTTCTGATGAAGATTTGCAACATTTTATCCACATAACCTAAAGGTATACACCTATTACTAAGATTTTACAGTTAGACTAAATATAGTTTTAGTTAATTAATTGACACACAAACCATCCAGACATCAAAGAAATGGTTGGTTCTTAACAGCTTTTATATGATTAATAAGGCAGGTTGGGAATTAGAACCCGCAACTCCCACTGCCCATCATCAGGTCCTAAACAGAAGAGTTATCTTACTGCTCATTTACATAATGAATGAGGTTCTGGATCTCTACTTAATAAAAAGTTTAGAATCACATAGCTTATTTGGAAATACGAAGAGAATTGTGTGTCTGATAGATCCCACATGCATATTGGGAAGTACATAACACACAGCAAAGTTATAAAATATTTTTATTTGTTTTAAGATTAGGCAATATGTGTGCTTGATTAACATTCCAACTTAATAAAAGTCCAGTAAGTTTTCCACAAGTTATGTAATAATAATTTAAAAGTATTTAATGAAAAAATTATTTTCCATTAAAGAAATTGGGACAATTCTAAATGCCTTCATATGTCAGCCAGCTAAAAATATTTTATCATAGGAACCACAAAATTTATCTTCAATGTTCATCATTATTTCTCCAGTAAAACATGCAATTCCCAACAATTTCATATTAATTAAATGTGCTATTAATTTTCCTAATAAAATAAGTGTGTACTTGTAATTACATTGTGTTCTTTAGCATTTTATTAAAGGTGAACTATTTTATAACCTTCCATTTGTTCACGAGGTTAAAATTAGCTTAGTTTTCTTATATATAAATGTATCTTGATTTTTTTCTATACAGATGTTGAAGTCATGGGAATTAATCTTCCATGCCCACATTCAAAGGAGGCTCACTCACATTGGCAGACAGAGACAATAAAAGTGACTGTAGCCCTTCCCAATGCCATTGCACATGGTCTGGCCCAACCCAGCCATGGGGCTAATGGCTTCAATAGTTGGAACAGCTGAATTAAATGCCTATTCACTCCTTCAGCAGCTACACATTTAAGACTGATGCTTTCGAAGGTAAAACCAGAAGCAGCTCTTACTAATACACCCACCTGTAGCTGAAGTAAAGAACAGTACCTCCATTAAGCACTTTCTGCTCTATCATAGAATCATAGAATGGCCTAGGTTGGAAGGGACCTTAGAGATCATCTAGTCCAACCTCCCTGTTTTGGGCAGGGACGCCACCTCTCGACTAGACCAGGCAACACATGGGTAAATTCCAAGAGAGGAAATGCATATGAATAGGCCATCTCTCAAGAATTTTTACAAGCAATCTGAGGGAATTCTAAATTACTGTCACTGTTTGTGAGAGCAGATAAGCACCAGTAACTCCATTTGTAGTCCCGTCTCCAGCCTCTAGACCTTTCTTGGTTCCTCACATCTCCAAATTCCTGTCAGGATCAGCTTAGAAATGCCTCCTACTAAGTGATGTTACGTTCTGAGTGATTCTTGTTGCTCTCCTGGCAGCCTTGTCATCCTCTGCAGCTGGTTCGCTTTCCCTCTGCTTCACAATCATTATCCAGGTCAACACTTTTCTTACTGAATGGAGCTTGCAAACTCCCTACATCACACTGTGACACCTAAATTCACTTAGGACCATGAGTCAGGAGGCATCCCACAATATGCGTTCCAGTATTGCCTCTTTTATAAGACATGTCCCTCCTGAATTGCAAGACCAAGAGACTGAATTAATTCAATTTTAATTTGGAATTCTCTGTCTAATCCAATTTCCAAAGGTCATATTAAAAAAAAAAATCAAAGATATAACTAGTGTTATGCAATGGTTTAAGTTTGCTTCCCTCCCTTAAATTGCCTTTTAATTTCTTTGGTATTAGTTGCATAAAGTAAGTTGGATTTAGCTCGAGTTCTCTTCCGTGGATTTTTAGCTTTAAATTAGATATCTTGTGTTTTTTTTTTCCAGTGGAGATGAATATGAAAGATGAGAAGTAAGAGCTATTGAAGATACTTCAACAACATCAATGAGATGACAGCTAAGTGCTGAGTTGAACAGGAAAAATTTACTGTGAGGACATAGGTTGAGGAATTGCTTCCCAGAGCTGTGTTCTTGGGATTTCTAAAAGTTATCTCAGTGCAGGAACATGAGACTGAATGAGTCTCAGCAGCTAGGGGAACAAGCTATACATTTTTTGGAGTAAATTTCTAGTATACTGTTATTTTTATCAAATGTTATTTGGTCTCCTAGTTTCCAGCTAATTGATTTTATTTAAAGGTAAATAAAAAGTTCCTTCTCGCTTTATTCTTACACATTTTACGTAAGCACCTGTTAGTTCTGCTTTAGTTGCTGTGATATATACTATGTTATAATGTTATTCCATGCTTATGTGACCAGTTCACCGGTTTTTATGATAAAACCCTTTGATATTAATCTAAAACCAAAGTATAAATCAATAAGCACTATAAAATTCACAATCACTTTCCCTTGAAGAGTTTTCACAGGAGGATAGAAACAAATGTGAAACCCTGAGGCAGGACCTTCCTTAAGTGATTTTGAATCATAGAATCATAGAATGGCCTAGGCTGGAAGGGACCTTTGAGATCACTTTAATTCAGCCTCCCTGTCGCCAGGAGATCAGGCAACACACGGGGACTGAACGGGAATCGAACCCATGAGCTTGGTGTTGTTGGTGCCATACTCAGCTGACTGAGCTAAGTAGCACATAGAACAGTTCAAGTCTTGCAGATATATCACAGGGATCCACACAGCCCATGGGTACACATTTTCGTGTAGAGTGCCTGTACCTGTGCACATCACGGGGCCCTATGACCTGATTTGAGGAAGCCCGTATCCGAGGTGTGTGATTTTCCCAGCAAATAACAACTGAGCTGTTATTTTTAAGAGATATTTTCCCTATTCTGAGGATGCTACAGCAGAATCTTAGCCATGGGCGCTTCTGTAGGGCTGATGGAGGTGGCATGACTCTCCCACAGAATCGTAGTGATTAGTAGAAGGGATCACTGCTTCTCTTGAGCAAAAGAGTCACCAGGCATCTAAGTCTTCTGTTCTACCCTCTCTGAGGCCATCTCCTTCCTTCACCATTCCCTCCAAATCACTATTTTTCTCTTCAAGGACTGAATCATGGCGCCTTGCCTGTGTCCTTGTAAAGATCTCAGCTAGAAAAATGCTTTTGCCTAAGAAAATAACATCATGGGAAAGGCCATGGCAACACAAACACTTGTTTTGCCAGAACACATTTATACTGGATGGGTGGGTAGTTCAGATGGCCATGAACACTTAATAAAGCTCATTTTTCTAGCAATTCCCCAAGGCACTTTCTTCAAAAAAACTATTATAGAGAGACAGGAATGTCAGTGCAAACTGCCAGACTTAAAACAAATATGATTACCTTCTTTTCATAATTTTTCCCTGTCACCTTAGCAATTGAGGAAAGACAATTCCTAGGCTAAATAAATTGGATGGTATTATGCTTTTTCAACTCTTCAGTCTTTTCTAAATTTTATTTCTGCATCCAAAATCCTAACAACAGCCTGTAACACATCTACATTCCTACATTCTTGCCTCTTTTTTGTTGGGTACACAGTATTCTTTCTTTTTTTTCCTCTCTCCCTTCGGTAATATAATCATTGCACATTTTTCCAGATTTGGACAAACAGAAAAGTTTTCAGCCTCCAGTTAGTGTTCAAACAACAACGAAAATTCATCTCTGGCCTTCAGGCATGAATTTAAAACATTGCACTGAAGGCAGAAAGAAGTGATATGAAATCTAGGATGAAGAAGTCAAAGCTGTCTAAGAAATTTCAGACACTCCTGTGAATTTAAGGCCAGGATGAACACATAGATCTCTTTGTTTGACTCCTGTTTGTCAAGGCCATTACATTTTAGCCATTTATTACTATATTAAGATTCACAACTCTGTTCAACTTAAGTATTTCTTCCAGAAAAGTACAATGTTTTGAAGTGAGAACATCAAGAGGAAGAAAATCAACAACTTCCCCAACATGGATTAATCACATACACTGTTAAAAAACAAGCCTAACTCCTCAATTGAATTTGCTGGCTTCACCTTATCGCCCTTAGTTCTCACTCTTCCCTCTTTCTACAATATTAAAGAGCCCTCATGTCCCTGATGACTGCACACAGAGAAAGTATTTATGAACTCATCTACTCACCCTTGGTCCATAGACTTGTCCACATTGCACCAACATATGCTCCCCAAACCACTGTGCTGGATTTCATTTCATTTGTAGCATTAAGTTTTTCTTAGTAGGCTACATCATCCCTCTTCCATCAGCCTCCATGATACACACATTTCTTGGATGCAGGTTCTCTGCATCCCACAACTGATCTGTCTCCAGTTTTCAGAATCCCAAAGGAAGCCCAAGGCACTCTCTGCAAAACTCAATTACATTTGACACCTTAGAAAGTACCTAAGGTGGAAGTTAGACACAACATAACAAACATTGCACGTATTTTTAAACCATTACTGCTCTTCATTTGTATAACCCAAGAAATACACTATATATTTTCTTCACACATCCCAAATCGCTTGTTACAAGTAGATCCCGTATTGTTTGGAGTTATCTAGAACCTTTCTCTGAAAGCTCCAGCCAGAGTCTCTCCTGTTCAGCTCACTTCCTCAGATCTCCCTTCCTGCAGCTAACCCAGACCTCCTGCCCCACGCTTGCAACTCCATCCTATATAAAATCTTCCATTCCCTAGCGCTCTCACATGCTTGAGACTTTTCTACTTTTCCATTTATAGCACCTCGCTTCTCTGTTCTTCTGTTGAGTTTTCATTCCCCTGCAGAAGCATTTGGAGCAAAAGATTCATCTAATCTCCTTGAATAATTGCTCAAACTATAAGATTTTTAAAAAAGGACTCCTTTTTATTCCTAATCTCAGATAGAAAGACTTTCTTAGTAAACGCGCGCACACATTCATACACAGGCATTAAAACCACACCTAAACGTTAAAAAACCAGGCAAAATTTTCCATTGCATAGGTAACATTCCTTCAATTATCACAACCACAATTTCTCTTTTTTTTGATCGAGGTAATATTCTATCAGTTCCTGAATTATGAAAATAAAAGAGGCAACACTCCTATAAAATCACTTTAGGTCCTGATCCTGCACCACCTCAGTATCTCAGGGCAGGTGTGGCTGAGGTGGCTCTGCTTCCCTGTCCCTCCTGTACTGGCTCTTTTCGCATATGGATCCTTGTTATGTCACCTGCTCCACAGGCCGTGCTACACGTGTGGAAGCAACATGTTTTTCCTTCAATCTATCTATTTAAGTCTGCTAGAAAAAGAGAATTGTCTGCCACAGGGAGGGAAACAAACCTCACGTTGCTTAGTACTGTTCAAAACAGAAAAAAACCCAGTTCTTGTAAAAGATACTCGGACTGAAATGTCAGAGAGTTAGGCTTTGACATATTGTGAGTAAATGAAATGCGGAATGAGGAGGCTGGCAGAACAAACATGGGCATGCAATGAAGAAAATATTGTCTTGGCATTGGGACCTATGTGAGGGATGTGCAAAGTCATGCTGCAGAGAAGGCCAAATTCCACGTTTGATGACCACTTGCCTAAATTTAGGACTATATGATACACTTAATACAGTGTGCAAGATGCACACTGTTATCAGTGGGGTAAGTGGCATTAAGAAGAAGGGGATAAACTATTCCTTTTTTTACTGTGGTAGCTAACTCGGTCTCACTACCATGATTGTTTCTCAGTTGAGGAAACTTTCACTGTTATTATCTACACCTTGATTTTCTTAACAGTTTTCCTTCCACTGCTATCCATTTCCTATCAGCGCCCTTTTTCTTCCTTCCCTGAGAAATTTCCTCCCTGTAATAACTCCCCTTTTTTCTCACGCTTAATTGCCTCCAATCAAAAAGTTTTCCTAAGCATTCCAAGTTATGCCATTAGATTTTAGAGACAACCAGGGTCTTTCAGAATATTATCTCAAGTTGCTCATCAGCAGAACCCTGAATAAAACGTTGCAAAAGTTTACAAGGAGTTCATGTTTAGGATATTGTAATGGATTTTTTTCTCTCCAGGGAAGGTGATGGGTGTAACCACTGTAGCATAAGTTATTCCACACTAGTTGCTCTTAAATAACTCGTTGCAGCTTTTGAAGTGGATCAGAAATAGCTTGTGCCATGAGAGCTGGACCAGTCAATTTCCTTGTGTAGACAAAAGCTTTTGTAAACAGAAAAACTTGGCACACCACCTACTTTAATGTAAACTTAAATTGTGGAGAAACTAGATATACCATGAGTTTGTGCAGCACATCATCCGGGGAAAATGGACACGCTCCACAGACTCAGACAGGTCTTCTCTTGCATCTATTTTCTATGAACCGCTTTGTCGGCTCTTCTGTCCCGAACTGTTGTATTATGATCTTTTTTGGCCTCCAGCTCTTTGTTCTAATGATTAAACAAGACTAACATTTTTTTGAGGTCATAGTGATAATATGATAGTCCCTTTGAAGGGATTCAGTAAACAGAATCCAGCAGCAATGCATTGTGATATTATCAGAAGTTTGACTTTTAGCAATATTATTGCTGAAGAAACTCTGTTTTAAAAAATTTCAAATATACAGGGGACAGAAGAACCACCAATAATAAGCAAAACACATTTCTAAAACACAAGACCCAGTTTCCTTTCTTGAGCATTGTAGGCAATTACTAAAAAGAATGTTATAACAAGTTATGCGATTCCTTAAAAGAACAGCGCTCATTAGCTAGTCCCTCCTGTGTAAGATGGCCATCCAGAAGCAGCTTCCAAAATAACTAATGTAATTCTGCCTCACTCTTAGATTCCTGGGAAGCAACTGATATTTAGTAGTTACTGCTGGCCACGTGGAGTTCAACTCTTGAGAATGATTGACTCCAGTGTTATTAGGCACCTATGTGGAGATCAAAAGAAATCATTTTTTGGACAGCGTTTGCTTCTTCTCATGAACTATAAAGAATCTTAGAACACCAGTATAGAGTTCGACAACTGGCATTCAAACATCTAAAGTTAGGCCAGATTAAGTTCCTATGCCCAAGGCCTGTCCTACCTACGAATCACACATATGCTAAATTGCTAAATGGATGTTAGGATTTACATGAACTACTGCATGCTGCCTAGAAAAACCATAGTATTAGACTACACCAGGACAGAAAAAAAAAAAAAGGAGAACTATTATGGGACAATGACTTGTGACATGGACGTGGGAAGAGGTGCTTTGTCTCAGAAACATCAGTGGCTCTTTCCAGTGTGACTCCTTTTGTACTCTGTCCTACACCTCTCATGGCAGCAGAAGCTGTCAGGTTGGCTTAGCTGTGGTCCCAGCTCTGCTTTGACCCCCATTGTTTCTCCGTTGGGCAATAAAATTCTGTTTTGCTTGTCTGTCGAGCAGCCATCAGTTGGTCTGCACTCACCTTCTGAGCTTATATTAGGAGAACAAATCCAGCCCAACTACTTGGACAGTAGCTACAAAAATTGTATTTCTTTTTCTCTAGAAGTTATCCACAGAGGCAGAAAATGACAATGTGAAAGGGAAATGACTGAGCTCACCATGAGAAATGATGAGGAAAAAATTAGTGTAAATTGTGTGCATGTGTCCTGTGTGCATGCATGCGTGAGCGCATGCTCATTACTGACAAGGGAGATGACAGCCATTGAAGCTTGCTGCTGCATTTTGAGGAAAAAAAGTAAGAAATCTGCATTGTGGCCTCTTCCCAGCTTTCAGAGCACTGCATAGAGTTTGATATGCCAGACCGCCAAAAAGCCAGTTCACAGAAGGAAGGCCGCAGTACAGAAAACAATTGATTAAGCATACACCCTGAAGCAACAGGCACTGAAGCAGCACGGGTATCCGAAAGGTTTAAATGCCAAGAAGAAATGAAAATGTACAGCTGAAAATGATAACATGAAAGTGTCTCAGGCTACATATCCCAGAAAGCTTTCTGACTAGTCTTAGAAAACTCCACGTACAGTTTTAACACTGTTAATTCTAGCACCGATAACTGTACAGTCTGTAAGAAATAAAAACTGTCAGGGATTAATATGATGGACTTTGAGCTGTTTTCCCTCTCTGACCGTTGATATTGCACCTAGAAGCCCCGAAGACACAAAACTGTATATTTTAAGTTTAAACACTAGGCGGCTCTGTTGCTCGCTTCAGAACGGCATTTCTCAAGCCTGCTCGGGTTCTGAAGCCAGGATTCAGGGATAGCTCCATGCAGAGTCATTATGGACTATGTAACTTTTTCTCGCAGAGCCTCTGAAAAAGAACTCTCTTTGGCCTTTGACCAACTTGGAACCGACGGCCAGTGCAAGGGGCAAAAAGGCATTCAGTTTCTCTGACCTGTTTTACAAATTTTCACAGTTAATTGTGCCCACAGGACACTTGGTTATATCATGAGTTTGTGCAGCACATCATACAGCAAATTTACCTTTCTCCATTGTTTTGGGGTAGCATATATATGACAGTTTAAAATCTCTATTCTGTTTATATGAAATAACAAGAAAATGTAAGTTTTGAAGAAAGACTAAATCAAATCGAAAAAAATAAGTCAAAGAAATATCCATGTGATGGTCTCTTTTTCAAGTATCTACTAATTTACGTTCTAGATTCCTCTGATACTTTCATTCAAAAGGTTGTCAAAATTCAGAAACTACTTATTGGGAAGCCAGGCAATGAGTTTAGCAGCTTTTTTTTTCTTTTACTTTTGTCTATATCTGAGAAAACTGGTTGTTCCCCTACTCTGTCCTTATGTCCACTGGATCACACAGGAGATGGCAGGTATAAGCCACTCAAATAGCTGACTAATCTAGCAGGTCACCGTTCATTTCATACTTTCTTTCACCTGCTTCAGTCTCTACTGGTTGCCTGAGTCTCAGAGATTTGTCCACATTTGAGCTACTCCCTGTGGAAATTAATTCTTTTTAGCTACATGACCTAGCAAAGAGTGTTATGTACAGACACCTTCCCCACATATTCTTTGTCTTTCCGTGGTGGCACAGTATGCCTGAGCGTGGTAAGTTACGGCATATTCCTTTGGCTCAACAGTGCATTGCTCTGACCTGTCTAAGCATCAGTTAGAGGACAACTTCGCAGTGTACTGGGGGCAGACACAGGCTTACACTGACTATAGTCTTAAGCATCAAAAGCTAAGAGCTCAAAGTGCTGTGTTATATCTGGTTGTACAACTTTTGGGTCAAGGCTGGCTCACATCTCCTTGGCTCACAGCGCATAATGAAGCTGTAGAACATGCTCACTACCATAGGATGCTGTGGACACCAAAACAGACACGGTTAAAAACAGAACTGGAGTCATTATTGGCAGACATTCACTGACTGAGAACCATGAGTTAGGACAGTCCAGATTCCACCTCCAGTTCATAAAGATGATGAAGCAATACAGGTGAGGCACAACAGGAAAAGGTCTGCTCTGGTTTTGACACCATCTAACTATCTACTAATGTTTCTTTACTGGATTTTTCTTGTAGGGCTGGCTGAGCATTAGCAACAAATGAAAAGGGAAAGGGGTATGAAGGTGTACAGTCAAAAATGTGCAAGTAGGGAACCAGAGCAAAACATTGAGCTGAGCACCCCTGTATATCAATCCTGCAAGGTATTCACGGAATTCAAGGCCTTTCCAGGGAGAAAAACGCTGAAGGAAAAAAGGGAAAAAACGCAACATAAAACCAGCCAACCAACAAAAAAACCTCAAACAAACTAAACAACACCCCCGAACTTAGTAGGGGCACTAAATTAGAAAGGAAAGGTATGTATCAGTTGTAGGATCAAAAATTAGTAGAGAGGGGCATCAAGCACAGAAGCGCTGACAGCATCTACTACTCCATGAAAGTATCCCAGGTGTACATCACCTGACAGTGCTCTGCCTGCACTAGGGAACAGAGCGGGCCCCACTCTCTCTGTGATCTCTCCCAATATCTTATAGTGACAAAGCACTGAGCTATGGGGCTCTTTCGTCTAGCCCTGAGGGCACCTAAGTGACTTGGAAATCGACCTCTGTACACAGACACGGGAATCAGGTCCTCTGAGGCAGCAGGTGAAACATAAAGACAGAGGTGCACAAAACTTGATTTCCCTTTGTCTGTGTTGGGTTAAGTTCACACTGTGCAGTAACTATGAATCAGTACAGTCTTTCTTGGACGCCCACGAAAGGGCACAAATAGGACTCAGGTACGCGTGCTGGTTTTTTGAACAGAAGGGCATTTCCTCAGGGTTAAGGAAGAGATGGGAGTTTCACGAA
>NW_009736000.1:0-216 GCF_000703405.1 Apaloderma vittatum | reverse complement strand
AACCCGCTGGAACGCAAGGTGCCGCCGCAGCAACCAGGTCCAGGAGTCACCGCGGGGCCGGAGCGCGCTCTCTAACAACGCGGCACCGCTTCCCCTCTTTTTAACTGATGTGCGCTAATGGCACAAATAAAGAAGTCCCCGATAGGAAGCAACGGTTATGTAAGGTGAAATCTGCATTCCTTGCGTAACGGCTGTTTACATAAGGCCGGCGCGGCC
>NW_009735999.1:0-7786 GCF_000703405.1 Apaloderma vittatum | reverse complement strand
TTAGCTACGGGAACTATAGATCAAGTCCTTTAGGGAAGAGTCTGTAAAGTTTAATGGCAACATAATTTAACTCCCTTTGAAGGCCCAGTTGCAAATATTTTTTAAATAATTTGCATTTTGTAATTTGTTTTGTTTTGTTGGTAATGTTTCCTTAGAAGATGGGAAATAATTCTTCACCTGTGCTAAACGGAGCAAATCAGTTTAGCAGAAACTAAACCCCCTTTGTGTTCCAGGTGGTCCTCAGATATCAGAGGGACTTGGCGCAGTCAGGTTTATATTCTGAGTGATGCCCAATTCAGTATTGATAGTCCAGATTACTAACATGACACACCAGTGTGCCTTCAACCTAGCAACACCTCTGGACTCACACGACCAGCCCTCATGAGGGTGGCGGCATTCCCTCACAAACTCACATGGCCAAACTCAGCATGCAAGTGCCAACAGGGACTCACATGGACGTTGCAGCAATGGATACACCCATTCGTTTTGATTGCCAGTAATACTGACTGTCTGCAAGGCATGTGCGAACGTGTAAATGGTACAGCCTGGTTACAAATAGGTTAAATTATAAGGCAATTCTACAGAAATTTTCTAAGTGTTCAAATCTTACTGAAAGGCATCCCTATGGGGAGGAAGAAAGGCTGAGCCCAGGGACTAATGCCAGAAGTCAGAGATGGTTAGTGTTGGTATCTTCCTTGACAATGATGGTATCTTCCCTAACACCCTCCTTTCTTAGGCCATTTTTGTATTGTTTGTTACCTTTCAAGTGGAGCTGTTCATGCCCTACCTTTCAGATGGACTCTAGTCATTGCGATTGTTGTAAATTTTCCTTGCTTCGCTTTTAAAGGTATAGACTAGAAAAATTCAATGTGCAAGCTCAGTGAGAGGTAGTTACACCCCGAAGGCAGGTAGCTTTTGGGATGGAAGTGTGTTTTGGTATTATAAAGAGAATATAATAAGCATAGTTCACCCAAAGGATGGCATTTTGTCAAAAAAATTGACAGACTGTTGGCCCACGGTAGCAAATATGCAGCTTATCAATTCCATGGTGTCTCCAGGCTCCTTTGTGTGCACAGAGCTTGCACAGAGCCTGACCACAGAGTCTTCAGTCCATTCCATGCTCTATTAATCTCTCTTAGAGTCAGGAGATCAAGCTGCCTTAAAGTTGCCTACATCTAAGTTTGCCTAGGGAACCTCTGTAGAAGGAGCTCCTTGCATACCAGCTGCACACTGTCCTGGAAACATTCTTGATGTTCCAATGTGTGGACAATGCTGTATATTTAATCAAATCATTGTGGGCAATTATTCCACATAATCAAATGATGTGGGAAAAGTCTTAGAGTGGTTGTGACTCAGCAATTGTACAGCTGAAACTTTAATTTCTGAGCCTTTTTCCCAAAACCTAAAAACTTAGTTTTTATCATTTGGCAAACATAACTTTAATTCTATTCCTTATCATAGACAAAATTAACAATTTTAGCTTCTCTGAGTACTTATTGTCTCTAACACAGACAGTAAAAGATAGAAACTTGTTATTCTCCTTAAGTCTTGTATGTATGTATGTGAGATACATCTACCCTTTCAAGAAGAAAGCTATACATGATCCCTTCCAAATGAAAGTTCATTACTGAATTGCGAAGAATTGCAGATGCTGTCACATGTAGCTCCCTTGAAGTCAGCTGGGCATCTACAGCCAATCTGATCTACTTGCATGCCTCTCGTGACAGGATCATGACTTCTGTCTATAAAGAAGGCTTCTGCTCATCAACTGCAGCAGTTGATTTTAAAGCAGTTTTTGTTCTTTGATTGCCTGGAAGTGCCAAGTGTGCTGCTAAGCTCAGTGCTTCAATACTAGTGTAGCTGAGTGGAGTATTTTCTCCTCCCAATGTTATTATTCAAATTTTATTAATTTTTCAATGGGAATACAACCAAACATAATGTGTATTTATAATTTAAAAAGTCAGTGGTCTGCTTTAGTCAGCTCTGAACTATTCTTAGAGCTGTGGAATGTAACTGATAACTATCCTCATTAATTCGAATCAGCCCCAATGGAATATTTTAAAAAAAAACACCAGTGACACATTTAAAACATTCCTTTTTAATAGCACTAGATCCAGGTTCATCTTAGGAAATGTCAATATTAGTGTTATAATGGCAACATGGAGTTTTCCAAAACTGGGCATAGAGAAGCTTCACATCACAGGGTAGTACTGGGGTATCATATCAGTAAATGTTAAAGAGTTGGCTGGTACGTTATATTGAAGGGAGGTAAGATGGCACAAAACTGGAGCTCCAGGGCTATTCTGTCTTCTGCCTTAGATATGATATACATCATTTTCACTTATATGTGGTGTAGACCCAGCCATATATCCATTTACACAGTCCTCCAAAAAAGGATGTTAGTTTTTGTCTGTTCATTCTCTGATTCTCATAGGCTTGCATGCTCCTGTTGCCTCCACAAATGTAAAGTACATTTCTAATTATTAAAGAGCAGCTAAAGAACAGATTGCTCTTAACATTATGTTTTGCAAACTATTAAGCCAAGTCTGCACGTTATCTGACAGCCTAATTTCAAAGTAACCTCTGTTTTGCACTACAGCTGAAGGGAATATTGTTTGATTTTCAGACCACTTAACCCCTGTTTGCTCAAAGCTCAGTGTATTTTTACGTGTTCTTCAACTCTGTACTATTGGAGAAGGCTGTTATAAGGCTGAAACCACAGATCTGTTTGCATATGGTCTAAGCATCTGATTGAATTTCACAGTTTAGATTCCAGTTGCCCTCAAGTTTGAAGAACTGAGCTAGTGATGGATCTTGTGTTTCTACACACAGGCTTTAGTGATTGTGAAGACGTCTGTGTTTTAGTACAGATAAACATAGATAGATTGTTTTTTTTTTCATTCTAGCTCTTCCTAAATGTTCTTTGTCACTGTCTGATGTTTTCCATATGCCACTACTCTTGTGGCTTCCTGCAGGGTGGTTGCTCTGCCAGCACACAGATAATAGTGCAAACAGAAGTAACTTATTCACTTTCTTGTTTGTTAGGATGCTCAGATCATTTTGATTATGAAAGATCAATAAAGTTCTAAGAGTTACTTAAATGGATTTATCTTTTTCATTTCACTCATGTTTTACATCGCATATTTGGATAATTCTCAAGGCATCTTTTCTACAGGAGTTGTGACATGAGAGGAACACTTCAACAAGCTCGTTTGGTCTAGGCTTAGCCTAGCCTACTCACTTTCTTAATGGTGTAAGACTGTATGAGGTTTCTGTCATGCTTTGATCAGACCTACAAGTATTAGTGATAATAATTAGTGAAATTAGTGATATTAGTGCAGAAAGATGTCTTCTGGTAAAAAATAAAAGTAGGTCTTTGATGAGATCTTTAATATCCAACTCTTGTCTTTAATCAATGCTTCAGTTTAATCAATGCTTTAATGTCTTTACATTTTTATTCCATTGGTTATCAGGTAAACATCTGTATTTGGAGTATTTACAATTTAGGGGCAATTCAGGCTTTCATATCAAAACAAAAGTGAGTATAAAAAAGGAATTAGTTTGCATTTCATGCAATGGATAAAGTGAATACCTATGGAATTCACTTGTATCAGTAACACTTCGTGTTTGATTGAAACTGTAAATTCCCTGTATTTGTCAGACTACAGATGAACAGTGCATCCAGCTAGTGTCTTCTGTAATTGCTCAGACACCTCAGACACACAATTTTTCACAGCCATACTGCCACTTTGCATCTTGTCCTTGCAGTGAGAGCAGGGTTTTTTGTCTCCTATCTTGCTTAGATATGTATTTTAAAGTCATTTGTCTTGAATGAAAATATGTTAAAATCATTGGTTGAGGGAGACACCATGGAGGTTGAATGGGAAGGAACAGATAATGTTAACGGAGCATGCATCACATTTTTATGGTGAATAAACCACCTCCTAGAAACACTTCAATGATATACCCATACTTATGTCCAATCCTGAGGCTATCAATCCAGATGTATCGTTGACACTTGCAACTATTCTGGAACATGGAGAAATGCTGACATGAATAATAACAAGCAAGCCTATAGAAAAGGGATGCAGAGATTTAGTTGGTGGCTTAGGCCTGTACTCGCTTTCAAAGACTACCACGTTTCTGAGGACTGGTTATACAGTCTTCAAAAAATGAATGTAAATTTTGAAATGGATTAGGGATTTTTGTCAAAAGCCATCAAACCAAATACTCTGAAGGAACAAACAGGAGATACTTCTCAACAGTTTATCCATAATGCTGAGGATAAAACATTAAGGACCTAGGAAAATATATTAAGGGCCAAATCTGTATGGACACTCATTATATACACCTAGCAGTCTCACTATGACATTTTTCAGGTATCTTTAGAAATTACTGCTCTCACATAGCTAGCCATGGCTAGACCTTGCAGTGAGAAAAATAATACACACTCTATACTCAAGTACTATATTTGATTTTTGTCTGCAGACACATATATTCACATAAGACAAGGAATATGTAATTTTGATCCATTTCTTACAGTTTTATCAGAACTAGAAAATCAACAACTGAGAGTAATGGCTCCTCTTCAATGGTCAGACAGCCAGAATTTAAATGCATTGTAACATTAGCAAAGGCAAAGAAGTATATAGTGAGGTTTCCAGAAGAATGTGGGAGTGTCACGCAGCTTATTTAAAAGACAAAAAGATTTTCAACATGCTTATCTCTGTCTTTTGAAAATACGGCACAAAAATGTTTTTTAAATATCAGTGAGATGTCAGGGTACATTGCTGACAGGACCAGTTTTTTGCTAATACCATATATGAAGATTTGAGACCATGATTAAACATTACTGTATAATTTGTCCTCAGTGTAGTAAAGTCCTTTACAACTGGTGCAGCAAGATTTTTATGTAACCTTTGGAAACATTTTGAGTATAACTGTATGTAAAGTAAGACAGCTGTTTATGAAGATGTTGGTATTGATAAATATATTCTTTCTGTAAGTGTCTTTCTTTTCTACTGCATTTATAAAATTCATGCCTATAAATAATAAGTTTATTCAAGGTCTTTCCTACACATTGTTATGAAGGTAACCAAGAGTATTTAGTATTCAAATTAGAAATCTGGTAATTATTAATTTAGTAAATTTAATAATTTGGTAATGAAGCTCTGCAGCAAGGTCACACAGAATGAGTGAGAAGTTTATTTTCCAGCCTGTAGGCAAGTCAAAAAAAAAAATAATCCATCAGTGTAAAAATCTGTGCAAGATAAAGCACAGCTACAGAGAATAGGAAGCAGAATAATTTTCTCCAAAGTAAGGGAAGCAGGAAGCATCAAAACTGTAGCTCTTTGCAGTTAAGCCCTTTTCCTAAAACGCATATTAAGGAATGGGTAGTCATGAAATTTTTAGTATACCTTAGGGATATAGAATGAAGATAACACAGGCAGACCGGAATAGTCTTGTAAAATGAAGTTAATGGGTATACCATTCTGTAATGGAAATGTCGTGCAGTAGCAGGAATACCATTCTGTAAGAAATGGCACTTACATGCAACCACGGTTAGAACCCAGTGCCTGAGTAGACCACATATAAAACTATCAGGCATAATATTTTCCTTTTGCAAATGGGGTTTCTTAACACTGCTGAGTCTGCATTTTTCTAGTCAAAGTTCATCACGGTAATATTAGTTTCACGGAGCTTTGTATCTCAAAGCAATTTATCAAAATTCTGTGCGTGAAGGAGTTGATTCTTTGCTGATTGTTCTGAGCAATTCAAACCCTAGAGTATTAAAAGCAGGGTACTTGTCCTTCTAACTTCTATTTTTATCAGTTAAACTACAGACAGGTTATAGCCCTATTGTGCTATATATTGCACTTTTGTATAGGGACAAAGCACAGTAAGAAATCTTTAGAATGAATGGTTTGTACCCATACTTTAGCATTATAGGTGAAAAATATCAAGGGTCCAGCAAACACACTCTTTTTAAAAAATTTGTAGGTCTGTGATGTAGCAGAACTAAGCTGCATTTGCAGATTTGCACAGTCTCTCGTGAGACTTCACCTGCAGTGCTCTGTTCAGCTCTGGGGCCCTCACCATAAAAAGGACACAGATCGCTGAAGCGAGTCCAGAGGAGGGCTGCAAAGATGATCAGAGAGTTGGAGTGCCCCTCCTATGAGGACAGACTGAGAGAGTTGGAGTTGTCAGCCTGGAGAAACGGAGGCTCTGGGGAGACCTTATAGCAGTCTTGCAGTACTGAAGGGGCCTACAGGAAAGATGGGGAGAGACTACTTGTCAGGGAATCTGGTGATATGATGAGGAGTAATAGTTTCAAACTGGAAGAGGATAGGCACATGTGTCTAAGGTAACTTTCCCAGTGTGATACATAACTATAAAGGACACAAACGTGTATGAACAAAAGTGTATCAAGTAGATATTTCAAAGGTTCTAGAAAGAGAAAGACAAAGCAATAGATCTGGAAAGAACATCGAGTACTAAGAAAAGGGGTCTACATTCAGACTTACCAAGGCATGTTTAATACCAGAACAAGTTTTTTATTGATTCAATGTAAAGCAAATACATTCTGCACTAAAGTTTTATTACTAGAAAAGGTTGTGGCAAGTGTAGTGAAAATAATAGAGTAGAAAGGAATAGAATATTGTATTTGGATGGAATCTAAAATTATTATCTTGTTCAACTGCTTAACCACTTCAGGGCTGACTTAAAGTTAATGCAACTTTTTAAGGACATCACTCAAATGCCTCTTAAGAACTAATAGACTTGGGGCATTGGCCTTCTCTCTAGGAAGCCTGTAAAGAAATACTTCCTAATGTCCAGTCTGAACCTTCTCTGATGCACCTTTGAATGACTCCCAAGTGTCCTGTCACAGGATCCCAGGGATCAGAGCTCAGTACCTCCTTCTCCATTTCCCCTCCTCAGGGAATTATGGAGAGCAACGAGGTCATCCCTCAGCCTCCTTTTCTCCAAACTAAACAAATACAGGGTACTCAGCTCCTCATCATAAGATATGCCTTCCACTTTTTTCCACCAGCTTTGTTGATCTCCCCCGGACACATTTGAGTACCTTCACGTCCTTAAATTCTGGGGCACAGACCTGCATACCGCACTCAAGGTGAGGCCACAACATCACTAAATACAGTGGGATAATCATTTCCTTAGACCAGCTGTTCAGGCTGTGTTTGATGCCCCCCAGGATGGGGTTTGCCCTGTTGGCTGCCAGGGCACGCAGCTGACTCCCACCGAGCTGCTGCAGACCAGCACCCCCA
Source organism: Apaloderma vittatum (assembly GCF_000703405.1). NCBI lineage: Eukaryota > Metazoa > Chordata > Aves > Trogoniformes > Trogonidae > Apaloderma > Apaloderma vittatum. The sequence continues at coordinate 500 of NW_009735999.1, read as the reverse complement.
GACCCCTTTCTGCAGGGCTGATCTCCAGCCACTCCTCTCCCAGTTTATGTTTGTACTTGGTATTACTCCATCCCAGGTGTGGAATCCAGCGCTTGCTCTTGTCACATTTGGTAGGGCTGGGGATTGCCCCATTCTCTTGTCTATCCAGATCTCTCTGTACGGGCTCTCTGTCCTCAAGGGAGTCTGCGGCTCCTCCTGGTTTAGTATCATCAGCCAACTCAATGTCCATTCATCTCCTGCATCCAGAGCACTTATACATCATTAAAGAGCACTGGCCCTAAAATTGAGTCCTGGTGAACCCCACTGGTGACTGGCCACCAGCCTGATGTAACCCCATTTACTAGAACTCCTTGAACCCGATTCGTTTGGCCAATTGCACACCCAATGCATTACAGACTGGTCTAGCAGTGTGCTGGACACTTTGTCGGAGCCTGTCAGAGCTCCCAGCTGGGGCTGTGTGGCCTTGCTTCTCCGGGGAGCAGGGCTTTCCCTGGCATTAC
>NW_009735998.1:0-22456 GCF_000703405.1 Apaloderma vittatum | reverse complement strand
CAGGGGTTTTATATATATATATATTTATATATATAATAAAAGTGAAAATATCTATGGATGCAGGATATACTTTCAACTCTGGATTCAGATTTACACATATTTCTATTAACCAGGGGACAGGCACAGATATGTGACAGGATGTCTCGTGTAGTGCCAGTGCTGCTGCAGAAACATCCTCAACTGATAATCCCTGCAAGTCCCCAAAGCTTTTCTTCGAGTTTTACTGCTTGCTACAAACACAGAGGAGGAAACTTTTGGAGGCACAACTAAGAGTTGGAAGAACTCAAATCCTACCGAGTTGAAAAGACATGAGCACTTCGCTCCCCTTTGCATGTTTAAAATCTTCCAGAAGCAGTTTTGGACCTTGGACCTTTAACACTGGATTAGGAAAGAACACATTTTTTTCTGAATCTAGGCATTGCCTGCTCTTCCTTGCATTCAAAACCATCAAACAGAACAGAAAGTTACGTGTCCCTTCCTCAGTATCTCTTTGACCTGTGTTTTCATCTGGTTTTTTCTGTTCCTATTTTAAAATAATTCAGTAGTGAATGTGTGTGTGCTTGCACTAAACTTTACTCTCAAACTACTTATTTTTTTTTTTAAAAAAATACATAAACCACAAGAACAATTTGTTCCAATCTGCTTCTGCAAGTCGTTTAGGGGGAAGCTCAGCTGTCACTGCCCTAATGGGCTTTATGCAAAGAGCTTCCTGCCAAGAAATGCCACAGAGTTCCAGCCTTTTCCTTCGCTAAAGCTTGAATATATCTTGAAATAAATGGAGTTGATCAACATGATCTGGAGAACAGCATACTGGAGGACATAAAAGCAGTGGATTCCAAGGCTACAAAACCTTGATGCTCAGCATGCACAGGCAGATCTGGCCCCTATTTGTGAACAGGAGATGCTGTGGAGAAGCCCTGAGGAACAGAGTATGAGTGGAGAGGGAACACCACAGACTGGGTGTGCAATGGATGTGGAGTCAATTAGCAGGATGGGAAAGAAGCAAGTTCTTTAAATTCCTTCAGTACAGTCCTCTGACCCAGATATAAAGATGGCAAAGACAGAAAAGAAAGCAAGCAAATATGGTTGTGGTAAGGCTTCACATGAGAACCAAACCCGCGTGCAGCCTCATCTGAAAACATGTTTCCCTGCTGCAATTTTTTCTCTAATGGTGACTTTTGATGTGGCATAAGATATCCACATACAATTCTTGGAAAACAGCCTTGCAGTTTGGCTAAATTTGGTTAAAAGAAAGCTCTTACTTAAGTTAAGCCTTGGCACAATAACATAGGTCTATATGGTAGAAAATAAAATAATTAGACTTTGCAGGGATTTACAGCAAAAAAAAAAATCTGGAGAGCCAAGGATATCAGTGTCAGTGGTTTCCCACAGGCAGGTTACTCAACCAACAGATTCCAGTCTAAGACCAGGTTGATGGATAAATTTTGTCTAGGCCTCAGTGGGACATGTAAAGTATGTCGTTTCACGAATTTCTGCGGAAGATCTGCTATTTTTACAATTCTTTTACCAAGCAGCTGCTATCATGGCCTGTGGGCCCCACCTGGCTGTCTCACTGGAGCCAGAGCTCTGCACTGCTTCTTTGTAGAGCAGGTCTTAGTGAAATTATGTGGTGCAGGTTAATTTACTATCTCCCTTCTAGACATGAGATGTGAGATACGGAAACAGCTCCATATTGGAGGGTAGTCTGCTCACAATCAGCAAACAGACGTTATACTCATTATCTCTTAGGCACCCAGAAGCAGACCTTAAAATCTGCCTTCTAACCACCTCCTAAAGATCCCAGCTAGCCACCAGTGCTCTGGGAAACACAAGGGCTGGGAGGCAGATGTGCACTCTTGGAATCCCACTGTGACTTGGATTTCTGTATCCAGTTACTGTCTCAACAAAGACATTTGTAAAACGAAGCTGTCTTCACCCTCCCCCTTCTCTCTTTCTGCATTACTGGTATCTATTTTTGGTTGTGTTTTTTTCAAGTGTTCCACTCAGAACATGTCACTGTGTTCTTTGCCACAGTACTTGAGACCTCTGTGCTCAGGATGCAGGCAGTGTGTACCTGACTTCTTTCATGGAAAGCTGGAAGCAGAAGGGGGTTCTCCTTGATGACTTAAAAATTCCAGTCTTTTAAGACTTAGTAAACTGTGTAAAATCAGAGGAGGAAACCTGTGCTGATCTGGTTGTTTTTATTTTGTGTCATCTTTTGTACATACCAAATATTCTGTTCATTTATTCTAATCTAGTTAAAACTGTAACACTCCTGCCACCTATGCACACGTACATAGAACACTGAAGATTTATATTAACAACTGTTCCTGAACAGAAAGAGCTGGTTATACATCAGTACCAGTAATATAATAGCATCGACAGTACAGAAACACGTACTACTACACTATAAGGAAAATCACACCCTTTTTCGCTCAGTTTTTACATTCAGAAAACCTCGATGCAGACAAAACCCAGGTTGCAGAAGAGACTTGAGGGATCCTGCCTGCCTGCCTGCCCCTCCGCCACCCCGGGATTGGCTGCTGGTTGTGATGAGGTGTGGGGTGCCCTCTAGCGATGCAATGTTCCTCTCTTTGGAAACCCAATTTTGTTTCCCATGTGGCTTTTGAGGTCTCTAGACAAAACAGCAGCTTGTGGCCTAAGCCAGGCAAAGCAGTTAAAAGCATTAATGATAATACCACCACATCCTCAGCCCTGGGGGAAAAAAGAGGCGCTCTGCACATGCCACTTGGCTGGTGTGAGTCCTGCGTTTCCGACAGGACTGGGGGCACCGGGCTTGGCAGGCTGCACAAGGAGCCTCACACTGAGCACCTCGGTCAGAAGGAATCCTTCTGGCAGCTATCTAGCCGGAAGAAGGATGACTGAGGGAAGGTGGCCTGAGTCCTCTTAACCTTTGGTTAATGACTGTCTGTTGCAGAAGGTTTTATCTGGGAAGGTAGATTTTAAAGATGGGCCTCTAGTGGGTAAGAATGTAAGAGCAGAAGAATTAAGTAGAGGAAAGAAGGCTGTAGACAGCATTACAAGAGAGAGGAAGCAGTGACCCTGTGTTTGAGTGGTCAGCGGGGCACAGGCTCCAACTGCAAATCAGTCTTTAGTCATTGGGGAATACACGTACACAAGGCTGTAATTTCTATTTGTTTAATCACGCCTCTAACTTCCATCGCACAGGTGAGATTTACATGCGCTGGCACCTGCCAGTCTAAGGACTTGGCTCATGCTGAAACCCATTTTCCTGCTTCTCACGAACCTCATGATCAGACCCTCTCCATAAGCCTGGAAAAGTAGTAGCAATTAGGACAAGCTCTCAACACTCTGCAGGCACAGAATGCAAGCGACATTGATATATAATAGAAAGTGAATATGAAGGGTACTCCAGAGACTTTGGGCTGCGCACTGACATCTGTGAGGATGCTGTAATTTCCCAGCAGCTAAGCAGGTATTCTTCAGACTCCCCCAAGGATAGTAAGGCACTCCCAAACTGAGCTGCTGCTGTCAGTCCCAACCTTAGAAAATCCTAATTTCTTCTAATTGTTAAGGATCACAGGGGTACTTGCCATACTGGAAGTGTTTACTCAGATAAACTCAGCCAAATTGCCATTAGTGTACCTATCTTCATGTTCAGCTGAGTGTTTTCTGTTCAAGAGGTTTAAGAGCAGCTTAGAAAAGTCCAGACCAAGGAGGATGGAGTGTGCCCTTGAAGGACTGGATCAGCTCCATCGCAATTACTCGATTCCACAAGAGGTCACTAACAATCTGTGCCCTGCACCTCTGCCAGGACTCAGCAGAGAGCAGCCGCTGCCTCCTTTCTGGCACCAGAAGCAGCAGCATCGTTGTGCCAGACACAAAGCAGAAGATCCTTTCCCGAAAGACAAGCTACAGCCAAGTGTCCAGCTGCACTGCCTTCAAAATGTATGAAAAACACGTAGCGCTGAAAAGCACTGTGGAAGGTGGCCATCAAAGCCCATCTACGCAGTAACTAGGATTAAGTCTCTTCTAAGATACTGCAGCCGAAGGGGAGATGTAACGCACCAAATTGCACCAAAATAATTGCCAGAACAAATCAAAACAGATTTTTGTTAATTTAGTTCAAGGTGTAAGTAGACAAACCCTTGCTTTTGGAATCACAGTAGAAGAAACAAATTAAACGTGCCTCCAAGTAAGATAGAGCAGTAAATATTTTGACATGCTCAGGATCCCATTAAACTAGAAGACCTGAAATCCATCAAGCAAAGTCTCTTACATCATACAAATAATGGCAAAAAAACTTGGTGACATTCATCATTTTCTTTTAAAATGTCAAACAAGAGTGCAAGACTGATACTTCAGCAACACTTCTGCTGCTGCTGTCAGCAACTCATTTAATCAATGGAGATGTTAATTCTAATAATGTCCTGGACTCCATTTAATTTTGATTACATCATTGTTTTTTCTCAGTCAAACTGTGCACTGCTTAGGTTTACAAATAAGTGCTTTGTATCTGATATTACCTTTCTTCCATCTCGAAGCTTCTTCTCTGACATTTACACTTTTGCTTGCCTTATACATTATTTGGCTGAGATTCCAAAAAGCTAAAGCCCCGTCTGCTCTGACACTGAAGATCCAGCAGCACATTTTGAATAGCCATTTGCCCCGGATTCTTCGTTAAGATTCTGCCCATGGATAATATTCACAGCATGCTAGCTCCATTGTCACCTTCTTTCCCCTAGACATTGGTGCATTTCAATGACACTATCAAATATGAAATACTGCTATTCTCGACACATCTATTCTCATTCTTTCAGCTCTTTTGCTCCCCTCCCATTTACATAGCTTCCCTACTTTAACACATATAATCCAAGCTAAACTCCAGTGCAAGCCAACGGGGAAAATAGATCCAGACCTTGCAGACTAAGGAAAAATAAATTATTTGGTATCTTAGCTGTTCAGCAGCGTAGATGAAAGCAAATAAAACTATGTTCCTCATTATTTAAAGCATAGCAGGCAATTCCTTTCAGGAGACAAGCTGCAGGTTATTGCTAGTGAAATGGGAACTCTTCTTTAAGGGTCAGCAGCTCTTTTAGGGTCCTGCCCATCTCTCTCCACCCTCCATGAAATGGATTTTAAGACAGAAGACATAAAAGTCCAATAATTTGTTTTGCTTGTAAAAGTAAAATTATCTTTCAACTGAACACGTAGATATGCCAAATACAATGGGCATATGTGGCCAGAAGGGATGAAAAACAAAGAAAGAATTAAAATAAAAGCAAATGGAAGAATTAGAAACTAGCAAATATAATTTTTATAATAGCTCTTGTGGTGATTGCAGAGCTTGAAAACCACTTAAATACAGCCAGAATGTTTCTCACCTCTGATGAAGCAATCTTGTGAAACCCTGGTCTTGTAGTTTTTTAAAAGCAGATTGCTGAGATTTTTAAATAACAGTTCAGTAATTAAAAGTCCAGTTGTGTTATATAGGAGCAGATTAAGAGCATCTCCATACTTTCTGCTTTGCTTCTAAAGCCAGAAGAATGACAACACTGTCAAAACCAGGTACTACTGCAACAACGTTCCTAGATTTCACTTGGACTTAAAAATTTATACCTGTTTATGTTAATATTATGTTAATAATTTCTCAGTTTTGCTAAAGACACATAAAATTTATATGTGATTTCCCAACACACAGGAATGTGTTGAAGTGGTCCCAAGGCTGAAATTCTGTATAATTGCCTTTGCAGCAGAGTTCATCCCTCTCACTCAGGTACTATAACTAATTTATTACATGTGTCTTATGTCTGAGCTTGTCAGCACTTAATTATATCCTAGAGAACCGGCTCGTCTGTCCTGACAAACTACTGCTCCCCACGTTGCTGTTCTTATTAGGACACGGAACACTTGCAGCTTAACACTAGGTAAGCAGCAACGCAACAGCAAACGAGGTCAGGCTGGCCTGCAGCCTCCTGTAAGCCAGAGGTGGGTCACTCAAACGGAGCACGAGGTGTGGGCTCCGCAGCCACCTCCAGCGGTCAACGGCCCGGCAGCAGCTGGGACTCAAACCTTCAGTTTAGGCAACCGCTCAGCAAGCTGGGCAAACTCATCACCACCCCACGAGGATGGAAATTGTACACAGGTACTTCTAAACACAGGCTCTCGGGCTCAAAGCATTCAGTCCCACCAAAATTCATGTAGTTTAAGGCCAGTGTATACGTTTAAGCAGCTTTATCTGACATTTTCAAGCCAGTCATATTTCAGCCACTCACCTTATACTGTTTGCGCATCTTTCCAGAAAGGCTTGTAGTTTAGGTTCATTACAAAGCACCGGCCTCGGGATTTTGAGGATCAGTATAAGGCAACATCATTTGACAATGTTAAACTTTCAGTGGCTGCAACAACATTTTAGAACATATGTGCCATTTTGCAGAATTATTCTCATTTGTTTCGTTTAAGCTTTTCGACAGTAACTATTTTAGTTCACTTTTGGCAGAGTTTTGTACTCTAAGTAGAGATAAGGTCAATCTGTTCATTACAAATGGTTCAGTTTAAATTAGTAAAGCACTCACTCCAGGGCAGGACTACTGAAATTATTGATTGCTAAATATATTTTCTCCCACTCAGCCCTTTTTTTTTTAACCATTCAGTAATTTAGTTTTTAACTATGTCATGCCACCGCAGCTATGGGCACACCACTTCTCCATTTTCATAATAAACAGACCTACCCTTTGCGCAAAGAGCTGCTCCCTGTAACGGCACATTTTCTGCGCCCTTCTCTTTCATGGAAGCACCTAGATTGCAGGGAGGATCGGTATGTTTGGGTTCGGATGCTACGACTTACGGGGGAAAAAAGCAGCAGACATTCCTCCTTTGTGTGAAATTCTCTAGGGAGGCCATACACATGCAGGAGCAGACACAAGAATACGCTTTGTCACAAACTTCTATGCAGACAGCAGCACTGAACCTTTGAATACTAAGCCTGGAAGTGGCTTAGAGAAAAGCATTTCTTGATAGTTTAATGTCTCTGCCAATAAAGCCATTGGTTGAGCTGGTCTTTTTAATGCTTTGTGTGCCTTGGAACACACTTTTACTACATGCAGTAGTGTATCTTTGAAGGCAGCAAAGCTTTTGGATTGGCACAGTTACAGTGCTGGGTGAATTGTAACATCCTGGAAAATCCCTTTTAAATGCCAGACTAGGACTTGGAACATTTCCAAGCATTTGCAGCAGGCACAGCAAAACAGCTTTTGCAGTTTAGCCTCCGTACTATGCAGACCCTTAAAATGGTATAGACACGTTCAGAAAAGCTAAGAGCACTTGAAGCCAAGCAGCATAAAATAAACTGGGACACTGGATTAACTGGTGTAAGATTCTGCATGGGGAAATGATGTGCTTGCCTGCTGGGGGAACAGGAGATAGGGAGATTGCTTTAGAAGCTAAGCCTCGAGTTCACCATAAACACATTTACAGCAATAAGAATTCTTCCGCAGTGGTGGATAGGGATTTCTGGAGGAAGACTTTTTAACTAGGAGGAGATCCAGCTGTTCGCAGGGACTAATGGTCTGAATATCCCAAATGCTAATTGATAATGAAAGCACAACGTTCTACTCCCGTTGGTGAGAGAGCCCTCCCTTCTGGCTGCAGTCAGCTGGCTGCTCAACAGAGAGCTGTTTCAGCTTCAGGCTGCCAGCTGGTAGAAAACTTTCGAATAAGTCTCTGCCATCAGCCATGGCCTGAGTAGGAACCCCTACAGCTATGAACTCATTTGGGATCTTCCCCAGAATTAATAAGCCTGTAGCTAAACCTAGAGCTACAGATCACCAGATCCCTAAACCACATCTGGTTGGCTATAAATAGCCTTTTTTTTTTTAAGGTGAAGAGCAGCTACAAAATTTCAAACAAAGTCCTTCAATTTCCTTCCCAAAGCTAACTTGTTTACAGAAATTAAAATTAATCCTATTTTATATTTTATTTCTGAGTCCTGCAAATCAACAGTCACGCTGTGAGTATTGCAAAGCAAGCTCAGTTTTTGTTAAGAATAGCCACGTACTTTTAAATCTGTCTTTGCCCTACGAATGCCTCACCCTTGCTCACACACACCCTGTTACATCAGCATTAGCCGGCTCAATGCTTTAAAGGGATATTGTCTGGTACGCTTGGGTGGGCAACACTGCCAGGTTTTACTAGTGTCTTTGCATGATAGTTTTCATAACTACTTCTGAATCTCAGTGTTTGAAGAATTGTCTTTCTAAATGCTAAAACATGGGCTTATAACAAATAGTGAATTAGAATTTAAAGGACTACTGCCATGTTTATCACAATGCAAGTTTGGTGGTAACAATGTGTACTCTGGTTTCAGATTCTTTTCTGAACTTCTGATGTCACTTTTATTTGATATTACCTTTGCAAGATGAAACAATATTAAAGCATATCCATGTCCTTTACTCTGCTTTCAACCATGTCCCCCTCTGGAAATATCTCACTGAAAGCAGCAATATCTTTAGGAATGTCAGTCACTTCTCACAGGTTCCTTTCTGTGTCCTAAGGTAAAGCTTACAGATCATTTTCCAAGTCATAGAAATTTCCAATCACAGAAAAATCTGCATTTCTTGTCTTTAATTAGACTAAAAAAATGCTAGGGAGCCATGGAAATATTTCAGTTTGCTTCTCTAGATGGCATAGATCATAGATCTTTGCTGATTTGAGCCCTTCCCATGTTTACAACTTTAGTATAGCTCGGTGTCTGCTACCCTGGGGCACTGCTATCACTACTTACTGAGATACTACCAAAAAAAAGGGATTGCTCTAAGCCAGGGTGGCACGAGCTAATGGAACTGAGGAAGCCACAAACTCTTTACAGAGTTTTGCAAGCTTTGGTTATCATTTACTCACAAGAAGTAGGCTACTAGTTATGAAGTCTTAAAGGTTTGCGATATCGGTAGCAAATATATTTTTGAAACGTATCTTTAATCATCCATGAGAAAGTCACCCAGGAATAACACTACTATGGAAAATCACCCATTGAGTGGTCTGCTGTAGCATCCTTACATCAGACAGTCGTCATTGGCTGTGGTTAGAAATAAGATGCTAGCAATTGCTTATGAGACATGAAAACTTGAGACAATTCTCGGCGGTTGCTTAGCATTCCCTCCAGAACTGGTAAGGGAGCCCTGAACTGAAGGTCTGCTGGGGTCAGCCCACGCTGCAAAGTCAGAATCACCGACCTACTTGGCCATGGAAGAGACAACCTTCCAGACTGGCAGTCTCTCTCGGTTTTATGCCATTATGCAGCCAGTTGACAAAGTTACTTTGTGGGGTTTTGGGCTTTAACTGGAAGCACTTACTTCTAAAGTAACATAAAAGAAAACCTCCAGAGGTTTCCCCCTTTCATTCCAAGAGGATTTTTACATCTTGACTAGCATATACAAACCAAAGGTGATTGATGAGAATATTCATCCTCTGCTGCTTGTTTCATTTACTAAGTATTTGGGAAACAGAGAAAAAATGTAAACCAAAACCAATTTCTAATACTTCATGTGTGAGAGAGGGGAAATTTTTCTGCAGAATGCCCTAACGAACCTATAAATGTGTCGTATTTGGAAAATAACAGCAGCTCTTTGGGAAAGGGAGTTGTTGTTGCGATGACTGACTTCCCAAATCCTTCCTTGGAGTTCATGACTCATCTATGAGCCCTCAGTCAAAAACTGACAACGTTCAGACAACACATCAGGTTACTAGCGCACCACTAGCAGGCTGTTACCAAGGTGTTTCACGGGGCACTCTTGGTCTGTGGATGGCAAAGGTTAGCGAGTGCTGACAGACAGTACTTCTCTTTCTTCACATCACTAAGAAAGAGATACTCACTGGGAAACTCTTGATAGCTGATGCCATGAAGATACAAGTAAATGGTCAATTTTTATTAAAAAAATCAATTTATTTCTCTTACACTCCACCGTCCCAAGCTGCCAATGTTGCCTCATGCACAGGTACTCCACAACCACCCACTCACACAGAAACGCAGCATCTAAGGTACAGTTTTTGCTGAGGGACAGAGTTAACTACCTCAGCAATGGGACAAAATTAAAACTTATTTACGCCAAATACTATGTCATTCCGAAAGACAGAATCCTGTTTACTCTTACTGCACTGGCAGCCAAGCTCCAACTGCCCCAGATGGAGCAGATGAATTCTGATGCATTCCTTCTCTCTGAATGTCATTCCATGATCATGGCACTGCCGTTCAAAAAGCATCACTCGTAACTGAAAGTTTTGTGTCAGAAATCATGGTATTTATTAAACCTCATTCTACATTTAAGACTGGTGATAGCTTAAAGAGTAGTGTTACATATGTTAGAAGATCAAAGGGAGTCAGAAACAATACAACAAACGAGGCTAGCTGTGTTCATCTTGAATCATGTATCCCTGGAGAAAAAGTGTCCCTCGGAAGCGAAGAGCAAACCAAGTGCAGGGACGGTGGAAGTGGAAAGACCATGGCAAAACGAGCCTATTCCATTTTCCCTTTAGAGGCCTCCCCTCTGGAACCGTGGGGGGAAGAGGAACAGTTCACATTGTTTGTGGCCCATTGCTAGCAGTAGTCTGCCATCTGCTGATCTGCGCAGCTGTGTTTAGAGCCTGCAAGGTAAGGCAGTCATCCATCTTTGCTCACAGCCTGCTCTTTTTTCAGCGTCCACTCGTACACAAGAATATGAAACGCAGCGTCTACTCATCTGTGCTGCAGTCAAGCAGAAGCCAAAGCCAAAACCACAGGATATCAAAGTGCAGCTGACCAGTACATTAAGATGCTTGGATCTCTGTCAAAATACACTTAGAGCTTTGAACCATGAGAAATAAGACAACAAAAACCACGAGAAAACCCAAACCAATTTACCCTAAAGTAGCTTCCTGCAACCAAGAGAAGGGGGTTCTCGATGCAGGCCAGAAAACTGCTCCCTTTCCAAGTACCGCTCAAGCTGCTGAGGAGATCCATAATCCAGCACTGTTAACCCCTTCTCCCTACGCAGGCAGTCCCTACGCTTGCAATGTGCAGCTGTTTACTTTCCTCTGCTTGCACCTACCATTCACACAGCACTTCTTCCCGCGCACGAGTACTGACGGAACATGTGGTAACTCCATTCGCTGCATGTGGCCAGATGTACCATTCCATTATGCAAATTACAGTGTTGATAATTAAAAGTGTTTATCAAGTCACCGCAAAGGAACACGGCTCTGCTCTGTGACCAAGACACACTCTTCATCATTGGGTGACTATATAACATGCCTATCTGTTATCTTTACTACAATTGTCTCAGTAGTTATTCAAGACGTGCTTACAGTCAGTATTTTTCTAAGCTATGACTGACTTTCATAGAATGCTGACAAAATAAACAGCTTGCTATTTGCTATGTCATTTTACCTCTGGAAATCTGGTTAAAAAATAAAGCCAGTTTTTCCTTCCCTTTTTAAAGAAATTCACGTTTTAAAGGCAAGAACTTCAGCAAGAAAAATAGACGGGCATGCCTGTCCAGGTCATATGCAGAAGTTTCTGTGGGACCTATTGTAATATTTTTTCAGATCTCTTTCTAGAAAAAAAGAGAAAACCCCGAAGAAAATCAGAAATCAAGATGGCTTTTGAGTATTCACCAGCAATGTAAAGTTTAAAAGGAAGGGAGAATAGAATGAAGTATTAAATACACTCTGAAACTTTCACATGGGGATAACACATATTCTTCCTTATAACCACTTTCTGCAAATGGAATTCAAGGGCAAAATTACGTGGAATTCATGTGAAGACAAAAATTGCAGAGAAACTAAAAATGGGAGAGAGTTGAGAAATTTTAAAACAAAGAAACCAAAACAAGTCAGTCAGGAGAAAAGTCTTGAGAGAGGGACCAGCTAGGGAGACTGGAAAACTCGTATCCCATTTGTGCCTATTGCTCCGCAGCTTGAGCAATGACACCATTCATTCCACCAGCAGAGTGACTTACAACTTACACTTGAGTAACCAGGTAACTTAGGAAGGAGATGATGTTTTATCTGACATATCTGTGAAGAACTAATTCCCATTTCTTTAATTAGACTTAGGGTTTCAGCTGTTTCCTGAGAAATAAAACTCTAATCTACCAAGTGACTGTCAAGCACACCAAAAAGCTATCAGAGCATAAAACTGATTATTTGTGATTCAGGCACCTCTGAAGTTATCAAAATCATTTTCTCAAAAATGTCAAAACCAATTAACAATTCGCCAAAACTAGACCAAATTTAATAATGCTTTTGACGACCCTTGTAAGACTTCTCAAGAAGATGACATGGTCAACGTTTTCCACATATCCTGTCTCCCAGTTGCTGGCACTCCAAAAGCAGCAAAGTTTTAGAAGTTATTTTTATTGTAATGAAGTTATTTCACTCCTTTCTTGCTACAAATATGCTATTTCATATATTAATTTTGAGAATTTTTAGGGGATAAGAACAGTAACAGCATCAGCATAACTACAAATAAGTGAGAATCAGCCAGGAATAAATTTAGAGAGAATTTATGAAAAGGCTCCTAACCATCAGACAGATGAGGTCCTCTAACAGTTTCCAGTTCTGCAGCAATGACCAAATGGCACAACTGTTTGTTAAAAGTTAGTAAAATTTACTGAAGACACTGTATGACCTTAACATCAAGTGCTTGAATTTGATGATCGGGGTTCACATGGATAGAGAGAAAAAAAAAAACCCACACTTGCTGATTCTTCTTTGCAGCCACACCATGGGTCTGATATTTGATCCTAGGCAACTCACTTCTGCATGGTTCCCTGCTTCACCGGGATCCTGGAGAATTTCATTAGACAATAATATAAGCAGGCTAGGACTTTACTTACACGTATAAAGATCCTTGACTAGTGCTGACAGTTGTTAACTGCCACCTCTTATTTTTTTCCCCTCGCATCAGAAAACATGGTCCTCAACTGAATTTAGTCAGAATTCCTTGAATAATATTTTGAGGAGAGAGAAAACGTGACAAAAAATGTTGCAGTCACTTGCAATCTTAAAATGTGTCTTGCTGGCAGCTTCATTTGGAGGAAAAATATAATCTCCAGTAAAAGTGATTTATCACAATGACATCTCAATGCGGAGCTCAGCAAGAGCCACTTAATACACACACAAAAATGAGAATGAGAGGCAAAACACAGAAGAGAATAAAAAATCCTGCATTTACGATACCTTCAGAAGTGACAGTCCTCTTCTCGTCCATTCCCCACAAAAAAAGGTAGCTTTCTCACCAAACTGCCAGTTCAATCCCCTGCCAATTGCACATTCATCTGATTATTATTTTCCACTGAAAAGGACTTATTCTTTTATGTTTTTTTTAATTCAGACTAGGTTAAAAAAAAATTCATGAAAAAGCAATTTTCTTTGGGGGGAAAAGAAAAGAACAGGGAGTTTTTGATGAGACATTTTTACATAAAACAAATGACTTAAGTCCTTATGAACTTCCTGGTTAACACTGTATTTGTCACGATAGCAATAACAGAATTTTGGTCTAAAACCACAAGCTCTGCTCTCCCGTCTAACAGCCAATTTTCACGAGGTGTTAGCAGAGTAGGACCAGACACAGCTGAAGAGGTCTGCCAGCACACAGACCCATCCCACGCTCCTTCGCACACTATCTTCTGGTCACACAAGTTCAGTCGCGCCGTTCCCATCTAAAGTCAGCAAAGGTAACAAGGTACAAGAACTACTAATTCTTCCTCTTCACAGAGGCTGGCACTTGGACAGAAAGTACAATCTTTCTTCATGACATCGTCCAGGCTCACAAAAGATGACATTCCCAGTTTAGAGGGCGTCTCACTTAAACAAATATGTATCTCCCGATTCTGTGACCTGCTCAGTTCACAGACAGGACTGTTAGAGCGCTAAAACGAACTACAAGTGTGACACGAAAACATACTCACAGGTCCTTTTCCCTCTGTGCAGGATTTCATTTTTTTTCAATGCAACATGAAAATTGGCCAGACCACAACTAAGATTTAAGTCATCAGATACCATCAAGGCTTCTTAAGAGGAAAAAAACCCCACAGGTGTAGCACTTAGAAGCTCAGCATCTTGCCAGCAACACGGTTCACTAGCACGCAACCATCTGCTGCAGAATGGCTCCGTTCACCCACCTGCAGCATAATCCTTCTAACAAGGCCAGCTATTCAGTCTTGTGCCCTAAGCAAAACCCTACAAAGGAAGACAGTTTCATTTGGCATCGGTTGCTATGGGTATCAGTGCATCTTGCTTTTAAATTAGGTCAGGTGTGGTTTAAATAGTAGAAATAAGGGATGTTGTGGAATTTTAGAAAGCCCGAGGACACAGTTCCCTTCAGAGATCAAATTTACAGATGTTACATTCAACAGCACTTCCTAAAAAAATAATTCCTCAATAGGCACAAACTCTGTTATTAGTTGCCTTGCGATAAAATTACAGTAATTCCACTACCTTAACAGTTCTTCTCAATTTAAAATCACCAAAAAGATAAGCATTTACACAGATTACTTTCAGATTTTCAGTTCTGCCAAAAACAAAACCTGGGAAAGAATAAAAATAGCAATGCAATGCAGTGAACACTGTCTTTGTTTACTAGCCTACAGAGTACTCGAGTTTAAAACAACAGAACCAGCAATAAGCAACCACAGAGCAGTAGAGTTCGTGGGAATTAAGTAAAACAAAGCACGTGGATTAAATAAGGAAATCCGTGAAGTGTCAGAAAAAGCTGTTATTTGAACACCATATAGTAAATACTTTTAAAATATAGTCATATACACTTATTTCTTCGAAAAGAATCATAAATGACCACTAGCAGAATAAAGATAGATGAAGACCTTAATGGTAAACAACTGAAAACTGCAGTTGTATTTTTTGCTGCCCTGTATACAAAATATGAAAAGAATTGCCCAACAGATGCAAAAATAAACAAACTAACAAATGATTAAACAGCTCCCTAGCTGGGCTTTGTCTGCCAAATCTCTGCCTGGAGAGGACTTTTATGTCCATGTAATGAACTCTCAAAATTACCAACTTACAAAGGAAACAGCTGCTTAACCATAACGGTAATTATCCTGGTCAGATTGCAGAGCACCCAACCTTGAGGCTGCAGCTCAAGGCACCCGTCTTGTGCAACACACGACAACACAGAAAAGGAACTGAATTAAGTGTCATTGCACAGAGCTTGTAGCCACCTCATCTGTTTGTCACAAGACAGGCTGAGGAACAGGACGAGGCGGTGTGTTCGGCTGGCTCTGTGGCAGGCCCTCCCCAGCAGGATTAACAGCTGAGAGTGTGCTTGACACAGGCGCTGTGACACCAGCGTAAGGTGGTGTGGGACATCAGAAGAGACCCATCACGGCCCAGCTCGCACATCCTGCAGATTTTGGTAGTTTTTAGCTCACACTGAGAATTAGCGGGGGCCAAGTTCTTCTCACATTGCCCTCTGCAGCTCCCCCAGAAGCTGCACCGAGACATCATCTACCGGAGCTCCCCTCTGCTTCTGCAGCCTAACACCTGCACTATCAAGGCTGGAATCATCATTACTGCGCTTCTGCCATCTCAACAGCCCATGGGCCTTAAAGCAGCTCTGGCTGCACTGCTGTTCATCTTGCTGCTGAGTGTCACTGATCACCACAGAAGGCAGTGCAGGCCCATCTGCTTCAGTAGCACTAGTTATTTGAAAAGAGAGCAGAATGTGTCCTGAGCACAGTATGTCTTTCTACAGCAAACATTATAGTTGGGGCAAACCGAGATAAAAACTAGCTGAGCATCTTTCTCATGGTTATTTGGTAACCGGGGACTGGTCAAGCCTAAAAAGACAGAATCTGGACTCTCAGTTTCCTACTCTACCTACCAGAAAAAACACTGCTTGCCACAAGTGCTATTTTCTGTATTTATCTTGACTGTCTATATAACTATAAATAGCCACAAATACAACACTCCCTAAATTCCTCTTATGCTCATGTTATCAAGTAGATGGAGGCCAACACTCCCATTATCACAGATCCTGCCCCATGTGGTGGAAGCCACTGAACTGAAATGGACAATTGCTCCGGCTTGCACAGCAATTACCATTTTCATACACATATACCAGAGATAAAATCATCAACTCTTTATTCAGCAGCTGACAAAGGATGCCACTTGCTAACGATATCTGCCCTGTATTTCCACACTGGCAGGACCATTTGTGGCTCGGCGCTCTGCAGCGCTAACTGCACAGCACCTATGAAGTGCATCCACAGTGCACAGAACTGTTTATATTTAAACTGCTCATTCCAGCTACGAAAGTACTCACGATGTAAGAGTTGCTACAACACTCATGCACAATAGGGCGCTTTTAAACGCGTCATCTGCCAAATACGTTTTCTGTCAGGAAAGCAGTTGCTGATACGATACTAGATAATTTCTGTACGAATGGAGATAAGCCTGGCTTGTAAGAGACCAGGACAGCAGTATTTCCAGAAGCAGACAACGGATTAGAGACAAGTGACAAGGCTGATCTCTGCAGCTGCAATTAACTGTCTTCCCTTCAGCCTCTCCTGCACAGTTGTAAGGGCTACGTTTTCCTCCTGCTGATGAAGGTTGATTAGCAGTCAGGTGGGGAGAGGCTCTGGGGATGGCATGACGCATTAATTAAATCACTTCTACCAGCTAAGTGATGACACTTTGATTTATAGCAGAGCTCATTCAACTAGACACTGGCATTTCCTGGGCACCAAGATGAGGAAAAGCCAGGCTGGGAAGCAGGTGGGAGAAGAGAGAATGTGTACATAAAGGAAGGGGAACAAACTGAAATACCTGAAGCTGATCAATACTATTTTCAAAACAGAGTGCTTGCAGAAGCAACAGGAACGATCATGAAACAAGAGTTGAAAACTATTTAATTCACGTTGCTTATACAGAGAGGATCTCATTTTGTCTGCACCTATAAGAAAAGCCTGCTTTAGGACACAGTCTTGCAAAATTTTCTCAAATTAAACATAGTATCAATTATTTGATGGGGCACATTTCAACCTGACATACTCGGTGACTATAGTCATGAGTCAGAGTTGTCTTCAGGCACAATAGCAGCAATCTCGAGGAGATGGCAGAAAGCTCTAGAAGGCAGAGCAGGACAGTGATCCAGGGGCCAGTTCTAGATGCTGTGCCCCAGTCTGCTCCTGCTGCATCATCTGACAAGACTGATGTCTCCTGAACACTGTGTTTCCATTTCTCCTTCTGCCAAAGGGCAATAATGTTATTTCCCCAACCTTTGTAAAGGGTTACCTTTATCCAGCTTTATCTATTTTGTTTAGGATTCTGACATTTGAAAAGGCTAACTTAAATGGTCTTCCTATTACAACACTTCTCTTTTGGTGACAAGTCTACATATTCTTCCTTGTGAACTCTGCGGTCAAAATCACAAACCTGCACAACAGAGAAAATACTTCTACACCCGGGAATCCAAAATAGGTCAAGGCATGATTATCACCACAGTAATACTTCACTCTCTCCCTTCACACCAGGCTTCGGATTCTTGGCGTACTTTTCTCTTTGAAAGCCTAAAGCAAGAATTTCAGAAGACCTAGGTTCTAAAACATTCCACTTAATGGATAAGCCAGTTATACCTTTTAGTACAATACATCTTTACATTTTTTAAGTTTGCTCACACCACTGTGTGGGGTGAGCATTTTTTTCATTTATTTTATAAAAACTCTTTAAAATATAGGCAAAATTTTAGCAAGAATCATCTTGGACCTCTCAAGCTACACCAGACTCAGTCTAGTTGCACACATGAAGAGCTAACTTCTAAGGAAATCATCCAGCAGTAAGGTTGATTCAGAAGTGACCATCCTTTTAGCTGACCTGTGTCGCCACAGCAGACAGTGGCCTCAGACAGGACTAAGGCCACGTCACAGCAGACGCTTGAGAGAAGATTTAATAAAAAAGGAATCCTTAGTCTCTAACCTTTCACTAGCAAACACAACTAACATCCCACAAATCACCTCTACTGAGACAGCTTCTCTAGCAGTGACCAGTAGCAAAATAACTGCCCTTACTGTAAACTCTGATCAGTAGATCTCATGAGCCTCTGCTTGGCTCATTCATCATGTACATTTGTTTTATCTCATTTGCTTATCTAAATTATGTTTCTTCTTTCATCTCAAAGCCTTGCTGTGTCTTCTATAAACAATTTCCACCTCCCTCTCAACGCTTCATCCCATTTATAAGTGTGATGACTGTTACACTTGATAATATCTAACTCCGAGCATACCCCAGGACCTCTGAGTGTTTACGGCTGATCTATTGTGAGAGTTAGACAGAAGAAACCCTTTCCAGAAGCTGTAGCAACACAGAAATTCAGGTCATAAAGGAATTCTGCGGCAGACCAGTACACAGATCAGTGTTTAACCAATATAATTTGTTAATGTTATATAATGTATTTGGATTCTTTTGCACCATCAGCTCTTAGTAACAATAGACTTTTTTTAACACTGAACTTGGTAGGTAGCTAGGTGGGGGTGGGGAAAAAAAGCTAGCTTGCTTTTAAATAGATCCACATGCATCTCCTTTTCATCATTAGAATAAATTTCCAGAGAGGTGAGCAGAGGTTTAGCTGCGTGACTCTCATTAATGTTAACTTTATTTCAGTAATGAGGTGAAAGTACAATCACTGGAGCTAATATAATCAGAGTGATGAGACAAAAGTCTGCTGCCATAAATACTGCTGAAGAAGATGACATTGACAATGCTGATAGGTAAGGAAAAATAGGTGTCAGCAGCAAAACGATGCAGGGAGGGTAAAGACCTTGCCCTTAGGTACAGTGGTAGAACTTAAAACTGACAGGAAGTGTTGCAGTGATGTGAACCCACTGACACTGGCCAGAGGACTGTCCAGCAAGATGACCAAGCATGACCACAGTCAGCTTTGCCCAGTTCCTAGCAAAAACTGTGGAAGCAGGGGGCTGGCAGTCCCGTGCCTTTAAAAGTCATTTAGGAAAGATACAGAGGATTAACGTAGTAGCCAAAAAAGAACGTTGACATAAAAGAAAACAGCAGGTGTGGAAAATCAAAAGCTATTGGCGACAGCCCCAGAAGACAATCCCAGTAATATACTGCACCAGAAAGACCTTTTATAATGAAAAGTGTGAAAGCCATCATGCCATTGCACTCCATTACTTTAGCTAATAGAACGATATGAACAGAACAAGGCTTGGAAGAATTTTATAGTAATTAGCAAACCTGTTAGTGCCCATTTTTCTTCTGCACAACAGATGAACAAAAGAAAAGCAGACACAGCTATTAAGGGAAACTGACAGGAAGGAGAAGTGGGAAGACGGACAGTGAGCTGGGCACCTCTGCAGAAATAAAAGTAATAATTATATTTTTTTATTACAAGATCAATAAATACAGATTTTTACCTTTGCACTAAAAAACACACTGCAATTCTTGACTAAATATATAGCACATAATCCACATCCAAGAAGCACTAGGAGAGAAGGAACAGAGGAAACATAATGTATACATCCACCCCATATAATTCTTGGCAACATTCAGTACCTCTGTAAGCAGCAGTATAACTTTATCCAGATACCATAAACAGAGGGCATTTTTTAAAATCATTTGGAAGTGATCCATTGCAAGCTGTTTGTATTGAATTCATTATTTTAACCTTATAGCTATAAATAAAGCGTATTTATAATGACATGAACAAGATGTGCCTTTTTCACTTGATTTCAGTATCTTACTGACCCTGTGAAGATGAGTAGAATTTCTCTGGAATTGCTGCTGCTCAGCAGCAAACCTGGGTAGTAAGTCCCTCACTTTTTTGATTAAGACAAACCATATTTGGTTTTGCCATCCTGGCTTGCTGCATTGCCCTGGTCATTGTTATTGCACATACCCCACCACAGCAAGAAGAGCCCTGATCAATATGTCTTTGTTGTGTAGACCTGAATTAACTACATCTCACTTGCATCTGACAGCGACACAGATCACATGCAGCTGCTGCTTCCACTATGAGAAACACGAATTCTGGAAAGCATATTCATTATCTGGCTGTTAAAAGCAACGGAGCATGCCTCACCCTGCCTGGGCTACCTGAGAAATCGGCATCTCCGTTTGATGAAGTGACTGCCAGCCAGTCACCTCCTCACTCTAACCTTGATGTGGCAGGACTGTGACAAGCGCATACAGTGTAACATCACAAACTGTTTCGTTGATGCTCAGAGATAGCTTAATTTAACAGCCTGATCCCTTGCAGCATTTCCACTGCAAACTCTTCTTTTGAGGACAGAATATATCAGCTCTTTATGTAGAACCTACCTGCACGCCAGCTGGCAGGAAGCCAGGGAGAATCCTGATGAGGTCCACAGCTCTCAGTCTTTACCCAACTTACAGCACTTAATAAGGAATTCCACCCATCATCGATTCTTTCCTCTAGTTGTAGGACTCAGGATCAGAAGAAATGATAAAAGTTACAGCTCCTTAACAGATCTTCTGTAGCTATTACTTGTTTACCAAAAAACCCGAACCTGAGTGAATTTCCATTTTATATACAGAAGCAACTAAGTCCTTATAGGGTGAAGTTTGGTTTTTATTTCGCCCATCTTGCAAAAATAACAGGGCTGTTAGTTGCCAATACCCACAACGTTTTCATGGACTTCATATTATTTATTGCTTTTTTTCAAGTTGCAGCTGCTGGAGTAAGTAAGGTGGCCATGTAGAAGCCTCAGTTTTGACACAAGAAAAAAAAATTAAACCTCTACAATTGCATGGAGCAATTCAGAACTCTGAAACTTCATTAGTCCCTCTTCAGACAATACACAAGCACAGTTTTCATCTTTATTATGGTGTTAGGAAGTGTACCTGGCTTATGATTGCTAAACACTTAGGACTTAGAACTCTCAGCATTCAACAATGTTGTTTGGCTTCATGTATCACCAGTAAATCACCTCACCTCGAAAAGCAAAGCTTTCACAAATAGGAATATGCATGATGCAGATGGAACCCAGCCTGAATTTTCAAATTAGCAGGACAGGAAAAAAAAAAAAAAAAATGTTGAACACTGAGAACTAGCCTTCCCAGGTGACACTAAGCAAAGATCATTGTTTATGATTTTTCCAGAATTAGTTTTCAGCATAGAGCTGGGTTTCCCTTTGATAGTATTTTCTGTAATGTTGTCCTGGGTTTAGCTAAAAACCCACTCCTGTTTAGTGATTTTTACTTTCGAGTTTAGTCTCTTCTAAAAGGCTACACTTTCTGAAGTTGGCAGCCTTTTAGAAGAGACTAAACTCAAAAGTAAAAATCACTAAACAGGAGTGGGTTTTTAGCTAAACCCAGGACAAAGGTTCACAAGTGCAACTCATCTGGGCTCATTTTGAGATAACAACGAACCTTTAAGTAACTACTCCTCCCCCCCCAAAAAAAAATTTAACTGCTGCTGATGCTATTTTGCCATTACAACAAATTCTAAATATAGACTTTTCACAATGAAAGACTGAGATCAGCACAGACACCTTTCTTCTCCACAAGCCATATTTCTCCTGCAAGCAAGCCTTATCTGCTGTTGGCAGCAAGCTAGGAGACTGTAATTAGGACAAATGTTTTCTTCAGCAACCAAGGGGTTTTCAGTAACTTTCAAATAGATTTAGAACTCTCGTTGCTGAAAAAATAAATGCATGCTTGTCAAAGCAAAGCCCATATATTTGAGATGCATTTGCCTAGTGGGATCCAGGCCCAAGATGTGGGTTCTTACGGACAAACACAACATAAAGGGGAAAAATCATACTCTGTTTCCAAGCCCAGCTGGCAGCACAGGTGCCACGAAACACCAGTTTTCTCTCCTGAAACTTTGGATGGGTATGCAAGCAGGACAGCGTGAAATTTTGCATAAATACTCAAAACTTGAGGTGCACTGAGACACAACATCTTGCACCAGGTTAAAGTGAGGATGAGTAGAAACTGAGAAGGGGAGAAAAGAGGGGGAAAAAAGCACTACCTTTCCCTGCTTAGAAAAGCAATTTCCTCTAGGAGGGAGAATTCCCACTATCCTATTTCAACCTTCAGTAACTACAGCCAACACAGACCTAAAGGCAAAGCAGGGGAAGGACGAAAAGATACAGGGGAAGGGAGAAAAGATACAGAGGCCTGAGAGGAAAGGAGGGGACAAAATAAAAGAGAGTAAAGCCAGAGAGCAGACAGGAGAAAAATTAAAGGTTTAGGGATGGTGGCAGGTTAAAAAGTAGAACCAGAACTCGTGGGTGAGAGGCTGGGAAAGGAGCAGGGAAACCGGGCTCGGAGGGGCTGAACCCCCCCACAGCGACGGGCTTCCCAACACCGACGGGCCACAGCCTCTTGGGGCAACGGGCAGGTGAACATTTAACTACATGTTAAAATACGGCCTCGTGCGTGTTCGGTTTATAGCAAAAGAACAAGTTAAAACACCACAGCAGGCTCATTCAGCTCTAGTGAC